>NC_142579.1:18905000-19084500 GCF_041283825.1 Pyrus communis | reverse complement strand
ATGTACTCTCCAGGGTTTGTTGTGGCCACAACATTCATAGTAGTAATTCTTTCTTCAAGGGGTTGGATATATTGCTTGGGGAGGGCTTTTAGTCCCATTTCTGAAAGACCCTTTACTCCATGACTTTTGCTTATAACAAAATCAGTGACGCTTGAAGGGTCGGTGATGGTTTGTGCCACAGGTGGAGCCATTTCTGTAGGTTGGGACTTGGGAACGATCCAATGAGGGTTGCAAAATTAAATCTTCAAAGAAGTCTCTGGCTTGAAGAATTGGTTTGACTATAAAGTGGGAGCAGAGGTATATTTATATTTGAGTTTTATTAATTAACAATGTCTCACCAAATGAGCTAGCAATTAGCATGCCTAAGTTCTTCAAGCTTTGGGTTTAGGTGTGGCACTAGTTTAATTGTGTTCGAGTGACTATTACACAAACAATTGGTGTTACCAATTCTTCCGTAATTTCTTTTTTTTTTGGTTGAAAAAAACGATATTATCTATATTAAGGGGAAGGAGGGTGAGCTTTTTACAATGAGTTAACAATAATATGGTTCAAATTCGCCTTTGGCGAAAATTAAATCTAAGACATCTCACTTACAACTGAAGAGAAATACCACTAGATCGTAGTACTAAATGACCATTCTTTTGGAATGGTGTTGGAATCCCTCCTGAAGTTGCCCATTCCTTTGTTCTTGATTTCCAGAGTTGGATGGCCATAAACCTTAGGACACATTGTTCTACCATTCATGGTTTACCCTGGAACCTTATCTTTGCTTCAACTCTCTGGTATTACTGGAAAGGGAGGAACAATCTTGTCTTCAATGATGGCCAACAACCGCCTGTCTCTCCCCAGAAGTTCATTTTTCAATTTGCAAGGGATTGGTATGATGCCAACAAGTGTTCTTCTAGTAAGCCTCCTAGACAAATCATCTCAATCCATTGGATCCACCCGCCAATTGGTAGATATAAAATCAATACAGATGGGAGTTGTAATGACCCATTTAGTCACATAAGTGCTGGAGGTTTGATTCGCAATTCTGAAGGGGATTGGATTAAGGGATTTGCTGCTAATTTGGGCAGAGGAACCATCATGGAAGCTGAGCTTTGGGGTGTTTTCATGGGCCTTTCTATAGCTTGGGACGAGGGATGCAGGGATGTGATCCTCGAATGTGATTCTTGGGATGTTGTTAGTTTGATCCAAAAACCTATTATGGATTCGCACCCGCTCTACAACCTCATTATTGACTGTAAAGAAGCCATCGAAAAAAATTGGAAATGTGAAGTCACTCATATCTATAGAGAAAAGAATGCTTCAACCGATCACATGGCTGACTTGGGTCATGGGCTATCCCTAGGCCTTCATGTTTTTGTTTCTCCTCCTACCACTACTAGTAATTTTCTAGTTTCTGATTCTATTGGCAGGGCCCTTCCTAGGGCTGTTCTTGCCTGACTTTTTTGTTTTGCTTGCCGGGCTTTGCCCTCCGTTGTACCAAAAAAAAAAACATTATATGAATCATTCAGCTAGTCGCCATGCCAAATATATAGGTTAAATCTAATTCTACAAACTTCTTTTTCTATCTGTTTTAGAAATGCTTTTATGAAAAACATTTCCGTTCAGAAGCGCTTATAATTAATATTATATTTTTAATAAAAATACAAGTAATTTTTTGAAAAAACACTTGAAGTGTTTCTTGAAGAAGCTTATATCAAGTGCTTCATGGAAGAAGAACTTGAAGAGTTTTTTGTAACTTAGAAACATTTTTAATCTTTTATGTCAAAAATTTTAGTTAAAGCACTTTGGATGATATAAAAGCGTTTATCTTCAAACCAATTCCTCCCTCCCTCGCTTCTTAGTATAAATATACTTTTATATCAAAACAAACACTTGGAGGACTTTTCTTAGGTAAAGTGCATGAATTATGAAAATCAACTGACTAAAGCATAGTATATAGGTCTTCCTTAGCTTTAGGGGTAGGTGATCGTGGGTGCTTCATGTTGTATGCAGTATAATAGAAAAAATGCTAGTTATTTATTATTTTTATCTCATGTCATATGCAATATATTAGAAAAAATGCTAGTTTTGACTACTATATTATGCAATATAACAGTCAAAATCTTTTCCGTCACTATGATGTGAGGTCTTATCTAATTTGTACTTAGGGTTACCAAAAATTGCGACCAAGAGAAAAAGAAAAGGTTCTTAAAAATCTAGTAATATTTATGGGGCTAAATTACATTTGATCCCTCCCAAATACAATCTTATATGACATTTTAAAGATATTTCAATCTCGTACATTTTAGTAATTATTTTATTTGAATTTTATACAACTGTTAGAAAATTTGTTAAGTTAGATGTCGAATGATGATGTGGTAACACTAGGTTCCACATTTGTGCTAACGTGACTACCAACTTATGCCACATGACCAAACAAAATATTTACCCATCTTTTTTCTTTTTTGATTACCTTCCTTGCGTATGTATAAGACCGAATCCATTCAATTTCTAAAAAAGATTACATTTTGCACCATCAGGTTTGTGTTCAATTTCAACTTTATGCAACATCATTAAAACATTTTAATCTCATAGATTTACTTATTATTTCATTTCAATGTCATACATCCGTCTCAAAAATTTGTTAAGCTAACCATTGAGTGATGATGTGGTAATAGTTGGTTCCATATTTGTACTGACATAACTGGCAAACTTGTGCCACAAGACCAAACAACTAATTACAAAACTATTTTGTCTATAAATGTTTTTAAAAAATTATAATTTAGTTGGCTTCTCCGAACAACTGATTAAGAAAATCCAAATATATCCGTGAACAATAAATTAAGCAAACACTAATTAACTAAAATCAGATTAAATAGTTCAGATTTTTAATTATCAGCTCAATCTTCGTGCTGGAAAATGATTCTAGCAAATCACTGAACTCAAAAATCACATTTGGATTTAATGTCAAAGCAGAATTATAAACACCAACAAAGTCTTATCCCACTAAATGGGGTTGGCTGTATGAATCCTAGAACGCCACTGCGTTCAATTTTGAGCTAAGTTTTCTGGTAGCTCGAAGTACTCCATATCTTTCCTTAAAGCCTCTTTCGAAGTCTTTCTCTATCCCTTTTGGCTTGAGCACCTATTTCATAATTGCATTTTCAAACCGGAACATATGTAGGTCTTTGGTTTACATGTCCAAACCACTTTAACCGATTTTCTCTCTTAAGTTCAATTGTGATCACTCTACTTTACCTCTGATATCCTCGTTCTTAATCTTAGCCTTTCTCGTGTGGCCACACATTCTCAATGGAGCACTCTATCTCCGCTACACTTATTTTTTTGCACGTGGTGATGCTTGACAGCCCATCATTTCGTGCCATGGAGCATTGTTGGCCTTAATGTTGTTCTATAAATTTTTTCCTTTAGCTTTATTGGCATACCAGGGTTGCACAACACACCCGATGCATTCTTCCACATCATCCATCCAACTTGTATTCTATGTTAAAATCTTCATCAAATTCTCTGTTCTTTTGTAAGATAGATCCAAGATAATGAAAGCGTTAATTCTTTGGTACTTTCTGATCTCCAATCCTCACCCTGTCATTTAGACCCTCATTCCCACTGAACTTGCATTTCATGTTGGAGTTTTGAGGCTCCTTGTCCCACATCGGGGAACATAGGCTTCCCAAGGACCTTTATATATTTTTTGTCTTCTACATTAGTAGTTAGGATTTGGATCATTTGGAAAGGGATTGAAGGCTTGGGTCTTATGGTTGTGTGGATTAGATTTGTAAAATATAGCCTAATATAATTGATATTAATTAATCAGGACAAGGGCCTTGGGCCTTGTAAGTTAAAATTATTAATTTTGGATTAAGTTTTTTAATTAACATATTAATTAAAAAACGTTTTGATTAAGAGGCATGATTTTTAGAAAGAGTTGTGTATTTTCAAATAAGTTCAACATGTATTTGAAAGAGTGTGAAACAACTTATATATTTGTAATCTCAATTTCCAAAAAAAAAAAAAATCATCTTTTCTGCACTAAATTTTCGGAGAGTAAACACACAAAATAATTCGCTAGAATTCTATAATCCAGTGCGGGTTGTGGAATTAGATGGTTGTATCCTGGTCGAGCAGACGTTGTAGAACCACAAGCACAAGAGTGGGACAAAAATACTGTTCGAAAGACAGCTTTTATACTAGCCTTTACTTGTGGTTAATCAAGTTAATACTATTTTAATTCCTGTATTTATTTCTATATTTCATTATGTATAACAAGTATTTTTGGTTAATAAAGTATTAGAATTTCTAGTTCTATTATTTCTGTTATTTTTATTTATTTCTGAATTGTTCTCCAACACTTTATACTTTTTCTTTAACCTATTTAGGCAAAGACTTTTAGATCCCAACACTTCTAGCCAAAGGTTAAACTTCGTATTTGCTCCACCCTGTATTTCATCTATCATTATTTGATTCGCACACTGTTCTTGATCTCGCGATCGACGACTCTAATGAGGTCGATCCCCACTTCAATTTGTTCAAAGGCTGAGGTGGGTCCCTCTTGAAGGAGAAGATGGTGAAGGGTGCTTGTAAGAAATTTGTCTGCATCGTCGACAAGTCGAAGCTCGTCAGGGAGTTTTCGATATCAGAACCTGGTCTCCGTCGATGCCCTGTAGTTCGAGTTTGGGATGGGGCAGGGTGTGGTTGCAAGCCTTGCCCGTGGGGAGTATATGGTTTTAAGTTTTTTTTACTTTCCTTAATTAATTATTTTAATATCCTAACTAAATTATAATTTTTAAAAATATTTGTAGAAAAATTAGTTTTTGTTATTAGTTGTTTAGCCATGTGACACAAGTTAGGTGGCCACGTTAGCACAAATGTGAAATTTATTGTTACCACATCATCAATTAATAGTTAATTTAACAAATTTTCTAATGGAAATTGAAATGAAAGAATATATAAATGTATGAGATTGAAATATTTTAAAGATATTATATGAGGTTGCAATTGAACATAGACTTGAAGGTGCAAAATGTAATTTACCCTATTTATGAAGCACATGTTAAAAGTATAATGAGAAATTCATCATGCCCACATTTTTGTACTTCTTTCCTGCCTCTTAAACTCAGCGATAACTTTGCATTGGTTCAAAATACTGTTGATGAATTATTAAGGGGAAAATTAGAATCCCATGCACTTTTCTAACCGTCTTTAGATCAAACATTGATTTTATTTTGAAATTTGATTAGGACGCCTAAACAATAGCCATGTCAGCATTTTTATATTTATTTAGATTACATGCTATTATTGTTTTTTTTTTAAAATTTAAAATGTTTATTATTAAATTCCATATATATTCATTTAGGTTGATATATTTTTGTACGTGGCCTATTTTGTAGGAAGTCGTTTGTTTCTTCTCCATGTTTGAACCGTATGGTTCTTCTCCCACGTTTGAATTATGTGATCCTCAATTTCGAATTTTGAATGGACTTATCCATTTCAATTAGTGGTTATTTTCATTACTTTATTTTGATATCATGTGGGATAATTAGACTTATTTCCTATTTTCGGAGGCTTGAGGCTGGTATGTTTAGAAGGTTTTATCGAGATTCTTTACAACGTCCACCTTGATATCTGTGGTACGTTGTGATAAATACTTATACCTCATTTATAGTGATTGTGATATATTGTTGTTTAGACATAAAGGTGCTTAATGGGGTTTCAGATAATTATCATAAAGTTAATGCTTTTTGTAGTTTTGTCGATTTTAATCTGGGTTCGAAAAGCGATTAGAATTGGTTATTTTGTTGTGGGTTTCAGATAACTATTCAGATGCATTTTTTTAGGTGCCATGTACAATTGTTATGTTGAGTTTTAATGGAGCGGTGCTTGTTTACATGATTTGGTTTAAGACTTGTCGTCCTAGCACTAATTCATTTTCCTCATTTTTATTCCTTCTCTTATTAATGCTCATTTATATTGATAAGATATAACACTGAAAGATGCACACTAAAGAAGTTGGGTTGAGTTTTTGAAGATTTGAAAGTTGCCCTACACATGTTCGATGAAATGCCCCAATAAGTATTGGTGTTGTGTGCATTTTACTTGGGTGTGTAAGGCTTATGTCTTGCTTGAAAGAAGCCAGGTGGTCGGTTATAGTTGTTGGGAACAGATTGTTGTCCGTTGTCTTGATTGTTCCACTTTAAGTGTGGATGATCACGCCACCCTGCGTTATAGTTGTTGGAGTATGGATCATACTTTTGTCTTTGTTGCCCCTGAAACCCTCCTAACGCATTAGCTTGCTCAAGACCACCTTGATCCATTAACGAAAGGCACATATCTGTGGCATGTCCCATTATTGAACATACACCGCACACCTGTTTTGGAGCCACCATAACCTGTTGCACAAGATTAGTCAAGTTAGCTAATTGTAATTCAATACTAGAGTTAGCACTTACCTCGTTAACTTTCTTAAGAGGTAGCTCATCTCTCCCTCCAAATTGTCGTGTGTTGCCAGCAATGTTCTTTAATAATGCCTTAGCATTTGTTGGTGTTTTGTCCATGAATGCTCCTCCACTTGCTGCATCAAGCATTACACGATCAGTACCACACAATCCTTCATAAAAATATTGTATTAAAAGATGCTCTGAAATTTGATGATTAGGACAAGATGCAACCAAATGTGTGAATCGCTCATAGTAATTTCCAAAGGGCTCTCCATGTTGTTGTTGGATTGCACATATGTCTTTCCTTATGCTTGCAGCTTTTGTGGCCGGAAAATATTGCTCCAAGAATGCTTGCTTCACCTGGTTCCATGTGTTCATCGATCCTGGAGGTAAATTATAGAGCCACTCCTTTGCCTTAGCTTCTAATGTAAATGGGAATGCCCTCAACTTGACTTGCTCCTCATCCACATTGGCTGGTCTCATTCCCGAGCATACCACATGAAACTCCATGAGATGCTTGTTGGCATCCTCTGTTGAGAAGCCATGGAACTTAGGCAAGTAGTGAATCATGCCGAACTTAAGCTCAAATCCTCCTTCTGCATTTGGATATGTGATGCACAATGGTTGTTGATCCGTATTTGGCGTTGCCAACTCCCTCAAAGTACGGTTATCAGCCATGCCTTCTTGTGGTTCTTCCTCCTCTTCCGAACTCAAATGTGGTGGAGAAGATGGTGGTAAGGACACCGATGCACGCTTCTCCTTGATTGTTCCTCGAAGCTTTCGAAATGTTCGTTCAACCTCAGGATCGTAGGAAGCTAGATCAATGCTCTTGGACCTTCGAGTACGCATATACTACGAAGAGTACCTGAAATAAAAACAAAAACAAAAACACTAATTAGACAAGAAAAGAAAACAATAAAAAATAAGTAATTAGAAATAACAATCCCCGGCGACACGGCGCCAAAAATTTGATAGGATTAAAAGCACACTACAAAGTAGCACACAAATGTCCTATTGATTTTCCTTATTAACATTAAGATTTGTCAATTGTAGCATATGAAAATAAGGGTCTTTCCCGCAGAAGATTGTTTTATCTAACTACTTAAAATGTCACAAAAACTGGGCTGCTGTCACTACTAACCAGCCACCGAAAAATAATTATTAGACCGACTTAGACTTATCTAAAGTCTACGAAATTTTATATGCAGATACTAGACACACAGAGCTACACTCGCACAAATTTTTGGAATTTTTGGAGTTGATTTGCTATTTAAATTAAATCGATCAAAAACAGAACAGAGACAGATTTTTGAGTAGTTCGCAAATTAAGAAAAACGAGTTAGGGGAATTGCTATTCACCACCAAATAATCATGCAAACATGTTATGTTTCATTCAAATTCCTTTCATTTCTGGATGAAGATGCTCAAGTTGACTCAATGTTAGAACCCAACCTATTACTCTTTCTTATGTAATATGTTAAGAGAATGACGTTTTCAACTTAACTTAGTCTCTAACATGCAATCTAGAATGGTGTGTTCATAGATTTAACAAGTAGAAATCATTAAGAACAAAAAGAGTTTGAGTCATCACAAGGCATCGTAAGTACTAGCGTTGTCTTACTTATCCTAGAAATTGATTCACATGTTAATCACAATTAACAGGTACTACTCTAGAACATATGTAGGTCCTCATTCGACAAGGGTAGACACACACATATTCATAGCATTAGAATCCTAGATATGCTTACTAAGTATGCATCCGTAGAAAACACAAAAAGAATTCATCAATGAGACAAATAGTGAACCAATTTTCATCCATTCGTAAAAGTAATTCAAACGAAATGTCATAACAAACTTGCAATCATATTCAGGGCTTCAAAACAGCCCCTAACTACTAAAAATTAGTTACACATAATTCTCAAATTAAACCAAAAGAAAGACATGAGTTTGAGAAGATAAAACCGAGAGAAGAGAATGCCAAGATTTCCTCATTCCTTTCCTTCCTTCCCCAACGCAGCAGCCTTTCCTTTTTTTCTTGTTTCCTTGTTTTTCTATATTTTTTTTTTCACACTTTTTCTCCCCCTTTCCTGCTGCAACTTGTAGGTCTTTTCTTATTTTCTGCTGCCACAGTTTTTTCTCCATAACTCACCCCACTAACAGCCATTTAGTGATGACAATAAGTGGGAGGAAATGCTAAAACAATTGTAACTCTTTGGGCTGCCTTTATGCCCATTACTCTCACTTAATTTTTCATTTCCTCTGATATTTGAATAGGTGTTAGCTGGCTTGTTCTTGGCTGCATCAGTTTTGGCTGTTAGTTTTATGGGATTTATTGCTTTCAATGCTTTCTTGTCAGTTACAAACTGCTCAGCCTCCTGGGAACCTTTCAGTGTTAGAACAACCATAACTTCTTCTAAAAAAATGATATTAAAATCCACAAAATGCTCCAGAAAATAGACATCCGTAGCTTTCCAAGCATATAAGGCTCATTCTCTAATTCATTCTGAGCTGTCCACAACTTGCTTCCAAAGTCAGCTGACCTGCACAGGCAGTTTTGACGAATTTATTACTTAGAATTCCACTTGTGTTATTTTTCTTTTCTTTACTTGACAAATCCTGCAAAACACAAAAACAAAGTAAATAACTTAAAAATATAAGGAACTAACTAAGAAAAGACAAGTGAATTTGATATAAAATATATATAAATATGAGCTTATCAATCGAGGGTCCCACCCGGTAAACACCCCTGATGAGGAGTCCATATGTCAATTCAAGTTAAAGAAGAAATAGGACATGTTCCCTTGGTAGACTCCAATCTTCCATATAAAGCCCAGCTAACATCAGACAACTCATAATCATCAAAGTAGATTGAGTAAGCGGATTTAACAACTATGGCACAATCAGTGTTGCGATATCTATCTAAAATAGTTAGATTCCCTGTTATCAGTGTCTTGATGTCAAACAGCTAATAGAAGGCTTGAAACACCAACTGGTTCAGTCCCTTCCTTATAGCCTTGCTGTCCAATCTTTTCTACAATCATTTCTTTCTTCTAGGCATCAATCCCATGTGAACAAAAAGACATTTGTGTTCCTCGCCCTACTCTACTTGCAGTCACTGTGGATGCACCTGAGAAGATAGTATTCACTGCATGAGGGGCTGTACTAGGGCCAAATCTCTTTTGGATGGTCTTGGCATCCCTCCTTGGTCAACTTCTTTAATTTTCCCTTAATGGCTCAAGGTCAATCTATCTTCCAACCAAAAAACTAGGTTTCATTTGTGTTGGGGTCAAGTTTTTGGTTTATGTTGTTGGTTTCTGTGGAGGTGGAGAAATCTTGAAATTTTTTCTAATTGTTTTGGTAAAAATAAACTCAAAAAACAATATTTAGACTAAGTTTTTTAGAACATCAAATTGATGTTTTCTTTGTTTTCAAGAAATAGTTTCCAAAAAAATAGAAAATAAAATATACATCGTAATACAAAGTTAGAGATTTAATAAAATCATGTATGCCGCCGCCACCACCACCATCACCACAACAACATTCTCCACTGTCTCTCCACTATCATGACCATCTTTGACACCACCACCTCCCA
The DNA here is from genome assembly GCF_041283825.1 of Pyrus communis. Classification (NCBI taxonomy): domain Eukaryota; kingdom Viridiplantae; phylum Streptophyta; class Magnoliopsida; order Rosales; family Rosaceae; genus Pyrus; species Pyrus communis. The sequence continues at coordinate 19,074,465 of NC_142579.1, read as the reverse complement.
CCACCATTATCACCACCGCCATCACCCTCGTTGCCATGGCCACCACCACATCTACCATCTCACATTCACCACAACCGACACTACAGCCACTTTTTCACCATTACCACCATGACATGCACCTCCAGTGCCACAACTGCCACCACAACTAACATTAACACCACATATTATCCGCCGCCACCATTGTCATCACCACCTTCGTTGTGTCACTGCTACGACCACCACCATTGCCACCAACTTCTACCACCATTGCCATCACATTCTCCACCCCATTACCCTCACTACCACCATCACCACTACCACCACTCCAACCACCATTGCTACCAACACCACTCTCGTCTCAACCACTATCTCTTCCACCACCATTACTATGAAGTACACATTTTTTTTTTTCTGACATTTTTGATATTGGTAAGACGTGTTTTCATTCTTACAAATCATTCTCGGATTAAAACTACCAAATGCATTCTCAAATCATAAAAATGCCAACATTTTTGTTTTACAAAACCGTTCTTCACATGTCATTTTGCAATATGTTATTGACCAGCCCTAATTTTTCTATTCTTTTGGAATATGTTCTTTTTAGAAAACGTTTCCAAAATTTTGGATTTATTATAAAAATTGGAGCAATGGTTCCAGAATTTTGGACCAATTGGAGCTTTGGTCCACAAACTAAAAATGTATGAGTCTTGATCCCTCAACTTCCCATAATGTGGAGCAATTATCTTTTTGAGTAACTGGACAGTGATGTTTAGTCCTGCACTCCTAGCATACCTTATGAGCAACAGTATGATGATTATTGTTGTAAAGAATATTTGTACTCTTACTTTGTCAATTTGATAACTATCCCAGCATTTTGTGGGTTTCACTCACAAACTGATTTTACAGGGTAGTTCCAAGTTTGTTTTATAGAAATATTTGAAGTAGTACTTCCATTATGATGAAAAAATCCTACTGTGAATGTATACGATTTAGATTGATCATCACCTCTTTGGAAAAGTCAAAGTATCCACGTACATGCATTATGTTGATTTAAAGTAATCTTGAATGATAAATTTGGTTTCTGCTTGGGGGCATTGCTTCATTTTTCACTTTTAACTGAACCTACATTTCAGATTCTCCACTATTTGGGCTTAGATCATGTTGGACATATTGGTGGGCGCAACAGATGTTCCACTTTCCTAATTTCTGTTGAATTTTCATTTGTTTGATTCAACGATCTTATTTTTTTGGTACATTTGTTTGATCATTTCAGTGCCTTGATGGCCCCAAAACTTCGAGAGATGGATGAGGTGGTGAAGATGATTCATATGAATAGTGTACTAAATCAAAAGAATGATGAAGGACAGACACTTTTGGTTTGTCATTTCTCTTTTTCTAATTCTTCTTGTTGACCGTAGATTCTTAATCATGTCTCATGAATCTATAGCTGTTGATCATGGGTTTTTCATGTAGGGAGCAATAACTGATCAGCATTTTACCTACCTTGTTTTGAAAAATCCCCAGAACTGACATAAATTAAAAAAAGAAAACGAAGCTTAACACAGAAGAAAAAATGTAACATGCATTCCCAGCTGTAGGGTTTCTTAAGCTGTTTTTTTATTTTTTGGATTTAATTTTGAGGCACCAGTTGTATAATGTAAAACAGCTGTTAATGTGTAAAACTGTTGGTACATAAATACATGATATGCTGACTACCACTGTTGTAGTAAGTGACCATGGCATGACTGAGAGTGGTAATCACGGAGGGTCCTCCTATGAAGAAACTGACTCCTTAGCTCTTTTCATTGGCGTGAAAAATAACATCTCTGATGACTTCTTGTCCACCCATAACACTGTTCACCAGGTAATTTATATATTGAATTGTCTGTTTACAGTGTTCTATGATTATTTGAATCGAATGGGCTTCCTCAGATTCCATTACAATGCAAGAGGATTAAACTTTAATTTGCTGCCCTAGAGAATTTGGCCCAGAGTATAAGACCAATGTAATTCTTGTATCTAGTTGCTGGTGAAATTAAGAGAATCTCTGTATCTAGTTGGGTGGGAATACATCTCTTTCTGGTGTCTTCTGCAACTGCTGCTTCAACAAACAATTAACTCAATGACTATATTGTTGCTACTTGTGCAAATTTTGGCCAGCATGTTGTATTTTTCTTATAGTGGCCTGCATCAGAAGCAATGGGTTGAGGTCAGTTTCAATAACCTCTTGTTTTGAGTTAAAACTGATTTCAGTATTGTGTTGAAGTCAATGTAATTATAGACCGGTCCAGTCACTAAATGCAATTATGTTGTACAGTTATTTATTCCCTAAGCCCGATTTATTTCACACACTAATACTTCATTTTACATTTGTTCTTATAGATTGCTGCGTTGTACTTTTTGGGAATGGCCGGCCATTTTGCTCTGGGTAACAGCAATTCACTAGCTACTATTGATGTTGCGGGAGCTTTTATGGTACATCCTTACCCTGACATGGTTTATATTATATGCAGAAAAAAATGTATTTTTGGGGTACAGTTGCAGTATTTTTTGGGTCTAATTTTGATTGTTTACTCGTTGCTAGGGAATCTCAAATCACTCGACAGTACTTTCTGGAATTTTAATGTTCATTATCACCTATGCATCCCCAATGTTATTTATCCTTAGCATGGTGATGTATGTCTCTGTGAGGGACACAGGCTATCTCCCATCTCTCGTGAATGCAGATTCCACACATCTCCTCAAACTGATGCTTGGCTTCCCTTGTCTGGTTCCGCTGGGGTTGAACTCCATTTTGCTAACAGCATACACCATCGTATTGCTGATAATGAGGAGCCATCTTTTTGTTTGGAGCGTCTTTTCCCCAAAGTAAGTCTCACTTAAATTAAATAAGAGCTTGTATTAGTTTCAACTGATTGTTATAAAAAAATTCTGTGATCATCTATATATTCTACTAGCGAACTCCTTGGTAAGATGTTGGAAAATATATGACACCAATTTATATAGGGCAATGGTGAGACATCTAGAAAGAATTGAGTCGAAAGAGAAGAATGACTGGGGAAAAATAAAGAACTTAAAAAAAGAGTCATCTGTCAAGAAGTATGAAACTTTAAGACCTTATCTATGCAATCCACATGATGACATACAATGAGAGTTGTAACCGGAAAAAAAATATTCGGTGATCAAAGATAAATAAAATGAATCCCTAAATTCTATTTGTATGTGACATACTAATTTAAGATAAACCCGCCATCTAAGCTTATGTTTACTTGTAAAGTAGATATTAGTTTTCCTTGCATCTGCTGCTGAAGACATTTCGATAGCTAAATTGAGTACACAGCTCATTAACTTGACTTACATTGGAAACTATGGTGTACATCCATTTTCCAGGTACATTTATGTTTGTACCACAACTATATGCGTCTACATTGGTGTATCTGTAGTAGCTACAACAGTGACATATACTTACTGGGTGCTGGGGTTGAGGAAAAAGATGCAATCTAAGCGTGGCCATCACCATTTAAGATAGAGCTCGACTGCGGGAGTAATGCTAGTTTGTTGGCGGTAAACCAACAGAGACAGATGATTCTTTTATATGGAAGTTTTTTTGTAGAAGTAACAGTTACCGAAACAGCAGAAATACGGGCTGATTAAAGTGTTGATTTTTGAGTTAATTTTGTGTTGCAATAACAATTTTGATAAAGTTAAACTTAGAGGGTAAGACCTTTTATAAAATCATTTCCAACACAATGCAAAATGTTTCTTAATTTTTCTTTTGGTCTTTAGGTCTTTTGCAGGTTCTCACTTTTTTATTTTATTTTTATTTTTATGTTATACTTTATTTTCAGCAGAAAGAAGCAACTCACTTCCGTTATCTTTCTAATAACTTGGAAACCCCTTCAACACGTTATCTGTCTGCCATGTCTACCTGTTGTACTTAATAAATTACATTTAAAGGGCACCAGGTTTCTGCTATACAAATACAATTAGCGGCAGCTTCCCTCCACTCTCCTGCTGCTTCCAATCCAACTTTTATTGGAGAAACATGAATGGCATTTTCAATGGTGGTCCAATGCATCCGATGTTTCTGACGTTTTAGACGTTAGATATTTTGTATAAACACACAAAAATTAAGATTTCACAGTTAAAATGTTCAAGATATGGATTTAAGCTTTGTCCTATCATTTTAAAGCAGCATACAACTGTTAAATGATCCGTTTTTAATATATCATTATGCCATCGTTTTGTCATTTATATGTATTACTACATTCGTAAAAACATATAATCGATATGTTGTTGATATTCATTTCAAAAACCAATCGTCAGAATTTTAGCTAATTACCTGGGACTCACTCTGACTGGGGTCAGATGATACAGTCAATACCATTGAAAATTTTGAAACCCTCCGTCTCCGCACCATCTGATTTTCTGATTGAGCACAGATCGCACCAACTGCACCAAAAAGCACGAGAAGTTTGTGCCCCAAGCAACAGCCACGTCTCTCTCCCTGCGTGCCACCTGTAATGCAGCGCATTACTCCTCTAAATGACCAAAATACCCTCACAAATTCCAGCTCAAAACCGGCAAATCTCCTCAAAACGTCATGCCCTTTTGTGTCCATCAAAATCCTCCTCTTTAAAACGGGATTCCCTCTCTCCCCCTCTGAATATCCCCCTCACTCCACTCCGCTTCTCTCCCACAAAGAAAGCACAAAATCCCTGAAAAATCAGAGAAACAAAACAACAAAAAATGGAACATGCAAAATGCAGCAGCGGCAGCGGGTCGTCCAAGGCCCAAACACTTCTCAACCGCTCTGCCCATTGCCTCAGCCGCCGAGATTTCTCTACTTGCCGCAAGCTCGCTCTTCAAGCTCGAGAATCCGACCCCGACAACTCCGCCTCCGACCAAATTCTTGCCGTCGCCGACGTTCTGCTCGCCGCCAACCGCCAAAACCCACCTGATTGGTACTCCGTTCTTCAAATACCCCGACCCGGACCCGCAAACCCGACTCTCATCCGGACCCAGTTCGAGAAACTCAGGACCCTCTTGCTCTTGAAACCCGGCAAGAACCGGTTCGCTTTCTCTCAGGAGGCCCTGTGGCTCATCAAGAAAGCCTGGTCCGTACTATCGGACCCGGAGAAGAAAACCCATTTCGAAAACGGGTCTGAGGAAGGGAAAGAAAGCGGAAAACAGAGAGAGGAGAGGGAAGGAATTGTGGGTAATGGGAAAAATGGCCGAGGGTGTAATGGGGGAAAGACATTCTGGACTCTGTGTCCGTACTGCTATTATATGTTTGAGTACGAGAAGGTGTATGCAGATTGTTGCTTGAGGTGCCAGAATTGCAGGAAAGGTTTCCATGGCGTGGCGATAAAGCCGCCGTCAGGGGATGTGATAGTGGAGGGAAAGGAGCAGTACAATTTCTGTTTTGGCTACTTTCAAATGGGGTATATGGACCCCAATTCGGAGATGGAGTCGGAGGTAGTTGACAAGAAAGACGATAATGTGGTGGTGATATCCGATGATGATTCCGATGAGGACGATTTCGGTGATGGTAATGTGGGTTTTGAGGGAATGCATGAGGAAGTGGTGGGGAGTGGGAGTCATGGAGCTGAAGGGAAGATGCCGGTGAAGAGGGTGAAGATTCCTGCTGGGCGGATAAAGAGCACGAAATCAAAGTCCGTGGCGAGGAATACGAAGAAGATAATGGGGAATGGGATGAGGAGTAGGAGGATTGAGTTGGAGGATGTTGAGAGAGTGAAATGTGAGGACATCGAGGTTGAAGAGGGAAATGGAGTTGCTGAGGGAGAGGGGGTATTAAGTTTAATGTTTTGTTGTATAATTATTCAAACTGCTGTAATAGCAGTTGTTGTTTTATATACATCTTACACACACGCATGCATTTAAACAATTGCATGCAATAAACAAATGTTGTAAAAAGGTGGCGTGCTTGCTGCCCATGTTGCAATACATCAGAGCATGTGTTCCTTCTGCTGTAAAGGTGGCGTGCTGTCTGACAAGGAATATGTGCAGTATTCCTTCTGTCCAGGTCACATGGGCAAGTTCTCTCAACACTCCCCCTCAAGTTTGGAATGAATGTTGATTATTCCTAACTTGCAAAGCAAAGTTGTAAACTGGTATAAGCTCAGTGGCTTTGTGAAGATGTCGGCTGGTTGTTTCTTGGTTGAGATGTGAGATGTCTCGATCATTCCACTTTGAACCCTTTCTCGTACAAGGTGGCAGTCAATCTCTATGTGTTTGGTTCTTTCGTGAAAGACCGGATTCGGAGCGATGTGAAGTGCCGCTTGATTATCACAATATAGCTTGACTGGACGTTTATGTTTGATACCCAAGTCTTGTAGAACAGATTTCAACCAAGTGACTTCACAACAAGTTGCTGCCATTGAGCGATACTCTGCCTCTGCACTAGAACGTGACACAGTATTTTGTTTCTTGCTTTTCCAGGAGATCAAAGATTCTCCAAGAAATACACAATATCCAGTGGTAGAACGTCGTGTGTCTCGACATCTGGCCCAATCCACATCACAAAAAGCATTCAATTGAATTGGACTTCTCGCAGAAAGAAAAATACCTTGCCCTGGTGTGTGCTTAACGTATCGTAAGACTCGCTGGGTTGCCTCCAAGTGTGGAGTTCGAGGCTTCTCCATAAATTGACTAAGAATATGGACAGCATACACCAAATCAGGGCACGTGATTGTCAGGTAGATTAGTCTCCCAACAAGTCGTCGATAAGAGGAATGATCAGTAATCCATTGTCCTTCGTCCTTTCTGAGTGATAAGTTTTGCTCCATAGGAGAGGTGGCTGGTTTTGCGCCAAGATGACCTGCATCCTTAAGTATTTCAAGGGCATATTTTCGCTGTGAGAGGGTGATCCCCTTGCTAGAGCGAGCAATTTCAATGCCCAAGAAATATCTTAATTGGCCAAGGTCTTTCAACTTGAATTGCTTCATAAGAAAAGACTTGGTATCTTCAATTGCTTGTATGTTATTTCCTGCCAAGATAATATCATCAACATAGACAAGGAGGACAGTGAATTTACCATCATGGTTTCGGATGAACAATGAATAATCTGCCTTGGATTGTTGATAGCCGGCCTTTCGAATAGCACAAGAGAGTTTGATAAACCATTGACGAGAGGCTTGCTTAAGCCCATACAAAGATTTATGAAGTTTACAAACTCGTGTCTCCCCCTTTCGTCCGAAACCAGGAGGCAAGGACATGTAGACATCTTCTTCAAGATCACCATGGAGGAAAACGTTATTAACATCAAGCTGGTGGAGGTGCCATTGTTGGACCGAGGCAACAGCAAGGAGTAGACGAACTGTAGTCAATTTTGCAACCGGAGCAAAGGTCTCTCGATAGTCTAAGCCTTCAATTTGGCTATAACCTTTGGCAACCAAACGTGCTTTATATCGCTCAATGGATCCATCGGATCGAAATTTGATTTTGTAAACCCATTTACATCCAACCGGCTTCTTGCCAGGGGGCAATGGTTGCAGAGACCATGTCCTATTCGCAGCAAGGGCTGCCAGTTCTTCTTCCATAGCGAAACGCCAGTGAGGGTCGCGTATAGCCTGTGAGAATGAGCTGGGTTCTATGGCAGCTGAAATGGAAGTGGTGAAAGCACGATGTCGAGCAGATAAACGATCGTATGTGAGGACATCAGACAAAGGGTAAGGAGTACCTGGTGCTTTGGTCAACGCCGAGTGAGATGAAGGGACGGACCGAGAAGGGAGGTTGATGTCGATGTGATATTGTTGAAGATAACCAGGTGCATGAGTGGGTCGTTTAAGACGAGGTGGTGAGGTGGAAAGAAAAAGAGATGAAACCGAAACAGGACTCACCAGCGAAGAAGAGGATGGATCGACGGAATCCTGCTCCAGTAGAATGGACGGATGAATGATAGGATCATCATAGGCAGTATCTTAAGTATGTGGAAACACAAGTGGTGAAACTGCAGCAGAAGATGAAAAAGGGAACACATGTTCATGGAAAATAACATCACGGGAGATAAAGATTTTACCCGTGTGAAGGTCGTAAACTCGATATCCCTTTGTGCCATATGGATACCCAAGAAAAAGACACCGTGTGGCTCTTGCATCAAATTTTGTGGGACGATGGTGGTGGGTGGAAGAAAAACATAAGCAACCAAACACTCGCAAATGTGCATACGCTGGCTGTTTGTGGTGAAGTATTTCATAGGGTGATTTGCTTTGAAGAAGAGGAGTGGGAGTCCGATTTATGAGATAAGTGGCAGTGAGGATTGCATCACCCCAAAATTTCTTAGGAAGATGAGATTGAAAAAGTAAGGCTCTAGCAACATTGAGTAAGTGGCGGTGTTTGCGCTCTGCTACCCTATTTTGTTGGGGAGTAGAGACACAACTTGTTTGATGGAGAATCCCCTTATCTGAAAAAAATTGGGTCATAAAAAATTCTGGACCGTTATCACTACGAAGAACCTTGACTCGTGTGGAAAATTGTGTTTCAACAAGGTGGATGAAAGTGATGAGATAAGATCGTGCATCTGATTTGTGATTCATTAAATAAACCCATGTGCATCTTGAGAAATCATCCACAATAGTTAAGAAATATTGTGCCCCTGTGATAGTGGGAACATGGTAACCTCCCCAAATGTCAACATGAATTAACTCAAAAGGAGCCTTTGTGGTGATAGAACTCAAAGGAAAATGAGCACGTGTTTGTTTGGCTAATGGACAGATCAAACAATCATCAATGCTACAAAAATTCAAATTTTTAATGCAAGTAGAGAGATGCCGTAAGGTCTTGTTGGAAAGATGGCCAAGGCGTTGATGCCAAAGCTGAGAAGAGGAAGAGGCAACAATTGACGCTGAATTGCACCTGGTTTTCATCACATTATCAAGGTAGTAGAGTCCTTCTCGTTCAGTTCCCGTCCCAATCATCTTCCCCGATCGTTGGCCCTGAAGTAGACACATTTTATCAGTGAAGATGACAAAGCAAGATGAGGTATTAGTAAGTTTGCTGACAGAAATTAAATTCAGTTTAAATGATGGAACACAAAGCACGTTGTGAAGGGTGAGATCATTCGAGAGATGAACTGTGCCAATATGTGTGACATCGGCAAGTGCATGATTGGGTAAGTGCACTTGTCGATTGTATACCGGAACACTTGTGGTCATTAAGCTTGGTGAGCAGACCATGTGGTCTGTGGCGCCTGTATCGAAAATCCAGTCCCTTCCCTTATAGAGAGCAGAAGCACAAAAAACTCTACCTGACAAGTTATTCATAGTAGAGGTGGTACCGACATGATTAGATGTGGAGTTGGATTGACTCTTATCAAGGAGTGCAAGCAGATTGTGATATTGCTCGGAAGTGAGGCTGTAGGACGAAGAAAATGTTGCTGGAGGCGTTGGCTGGGTATCAACATGATTCGCCTTGGAATTGGAACCCCTGCGATCCTGATAATCTCCCCTATTGCTGTTGTCTTTCACCTTTTTCAGTTTGCGGCATTGATCAATGGTGTGACCTTTCAAATTACAGTAGTCGCACTTGAGGTGTGCACGACAGGTATCTGAAGTGTGTCCAGTTGCATCACAACGACCACATTTTAGATGGGAATTTCTTGGAGAAAAATTCCTACCAGAGTTTCGCATGTTATCCCGCACGGCGAAAGCTGCAGTATCGGTGACTGAGGACCTTCCAGGAGCATGTATTGAAACTGTTCTTTGCTTCTCATCTTGAATAATAAGTGAGAAAGCTTTGTTGACAACAGGGAGGGGATCCATAAGTAAAAGTTGCCCACGAACCGCAGCGTAGGATTCATTGAGGCCCATGAGAAACTTCATGGTTTTCTGACTTTGCTGAAACTGCATTAATTCTTTTGCAGCTCCACATGTACAGGTTGGGAGAGTGCACATGGCATCACGTTCATCCCAAAAACTTTTCAGTTTGGTATAATATGCACCAATGTTCAAATTTCCTTGAACACTTCCATGTATCTCTTGTTCAATATGGAAGAGATGTACACTGTTTGTGTGAGAGAAACGTTCCTTCAACTCATTCCAAATATCAGCTGCAACATTGTTGTAGATGACACTTGCTCCGATATCTTTCGAGACAGAGTTGAGCAGCCAGGATTTCACGAGGTTGTTGCAACGAGTCCACTGTTGGAATTCACTTGTGGATGCAGACTCGGGCCTTTTAATGGATCCATTGATGAATCCTTCCTTGTTCTTGGCATTGAGGGCCATGGCCATGGCTCGGCTCCAAGTGGAGTAATTTTCGTCATTCAAAGGGTGTGTGACGAGGATCGCTCCAGGCTGATCAGAGTGATGAAGATAAAGAGGATCGCTAGGATCTTCGTATTTGGTGTGTTTGCTGGAAGAGTCAGTTGCCATGTCGGCGGGCAGTGTGCAGTGGCTGTGCTTGGCTGTGACAAGTAGAGCAGCGACGAGTGAAGGCAGAGCAGCGACGAGTTTGTAGATAAACTGTGTTCGCTGAGAAAACAAAGCCGGCGCAGATGGTCCCTTCGATGACAATTAGGACTTCCGAACCTCTAGGTGTGTGTGAAATGGGATGACTCCACCAACAACCAGGTCTAGACGCGCGAGTGAAATGCCAAGGCCGTTGACACCAGGGAACTGAGCAGCAAATGCAGGGGTGACTGCAGCCTTGATGATGTTTGTAGTGTTGCCAACAACGCCTAGGCCCGAGAAAACAAAGTCATCTACTTTAACTGTTGCAGGGCTTTTGCAAGAGTAGCCTGCAGGGCCGTTAGGAGCTGTGAGGTCTGCAACGCAGAAGTCCTGCACAGCTGCATTAACAGATCACAGTATAGCAGCGGAAGAGTGAAGGCAGAGCAGAGCAAATCCTTCGCTCTGATACCATATTAAGTTTAATGTTTTGTTGTATAATTATTCAAACTGCTGTAATAGCAGTTGTTGTTTTATATACATCTTACACACACGCATGCATTTAAACAATTGCATGCAATAAACAAATGTTGTAAAAAGGTGGCGTGCTTGCTGCCCATGCTGCAATACATCAGAGCATGTGTTCCTTCTGCTGTAAAGGTGGCGTGCAGTCTGACAAGGAATATGTGCAGTATTCCTTCTGTCCAGGTCACATGGGCAAGTTCTCTCAAGAGGGGGGGTAGTGGGAGTGGTGGAACGGGAGGGCTGGAGTTTTTTGAAGGAGAAGATGATATCTTTGTTGGAATTGGGGATGGTCCCATATGAAAGGAATGCATTGCTTTTCGGGGTCGTTGACGGAAGCTTTCTGAATGGTTGAGGTAGCTAGTGGAAGGATTTTCACAGTTGAAAGGAGACTGGATGATGACTCAATGAACCAGGTGATTTCATATCGAATCTGAAAATTAGATGAGTAGTTTATTTTGGTAAATTTAACCGACTTTTATCTTGTAAAAATGAAAAGTAAAGCAGAGGTTCTGCTACATCTCTTTGCTTTCGGTATAGTGCCTGTTCTACTTCTTTCTGACTCTGGTTAGTTTTGTGGAAGAACAGATGGGGCTTAATGAATTTGGGGACCGAAATTAACCTTCTCATAAATCCTAGATTGACTCTCTTTTATCGGTTTATGCTCTGTTTAAACTTTGAAAAATGCTTGCTGTGAATGAATGTTAATGAACAGTTATATGCTGCTCTGCTTGAGACTTCAAAATGTTTCAGTGAGTTATTGAACTAAGATTCTTAGAATGTTGGTTATCGCTCCGTTTTTCAGGGGCTCGATATCATCTATTTATACCGATGTTATTACAAGTTGACAGCTTAGTAGTAATACAGAAGTTCTCCCTGTTCAATGTTCCTTTTCCCTTCTGGATTGGAGGATATCAAACCCTCACAAGTCTTCACTTGTTATTTTCTGCGTACGCGAAGAAAATATGGTATAGCTATTATGGTTAATATTGCGGTAACAGATGAAATGAAAAAAAAATGGATGGAGGTTTTCCTTGCTTCATATCCCTTCTTATTTCACAACTGAGCTGGTCTGTCTTATCAGTTCATACATCCTTTTATGGCAGGTCTGTCTAAGAAGTGTCTAGGCTACAATCATCCTACTGAGCTTATTGTGTTGTTTAAGATATATCGTGTATATCCTTATGAGTGTCTCTTATTGTTCCTCACCTTAGCGTATGCTTCATACGAACCAACTTGGTTGTAGGACACATCATTTATAAGTATAATCTTCAGGACCTTAGCGATCGTGATGAAGCACCTAGATTTTAAGGTCAGTGAGAAAAGAGGACTAGTTGCAGGTTCAACTTTTGTTGTTATATTGTAACTTATCCCACATCAATGTTTTTATTTAAGTTGGAAAATGCTTTTCTATCCGATTTAGATGAAAGCAAGTTAAGCACTTACAAGACCACTAATATTAACCTCCCAGTATGTAACATATGTTGAAGCTTTTGCATTGTATTCAAAAGTTATAAAGCACTCTTCTACATGTTAATTATTTTATATTCGTATATACATAATTGAGTATGAGATGGTGTTGTTCAAGAAAAACAATAGCAATGGTGTTAATAATGTGAATGTACTGTATGGCTACTGCATTGTGTCTTCATTCCTACTGCTACTGCCCATGATTTGTGTATGCAAACAGTTATATTAGTCACTTATATGGCATGCATATTTAAAATGATTGCAGCTTTCTATCATCATATGTTTCAATACAATTATAATGGCGGCCGATCCTGGACTGGACTTGGAAAGTCAGTTTGATAAGTGTTTATTCTTATTAGATGTGACCAACGGAGTTAGCCTGTTAAGAAGTTAAGATATCTCCAAGATGAATTAGACAGAAATCTATATATCGCATTGACAAAAATTGAAGAGTATGAGTTCCTTGAATTAGAATTCGATTTGGGTTTTTCTAGGTTGGGAATTGGGTTCTGGATTTTCTGCTAAATGAGTGATTTCCATGTACTGGACACTGCTTGAAAGATAGTAGACAACTTGGAAGTTGTGATATATTTATCTTCTTCTTTCTTGTTACCTTTTTACCTTCTTGTTTGTTGTTGGTGCTTTGGTGGTTGGGAATTTACGATTCCAACTCAACTAAAAGATGTGATGCGAAGGAAGAGGAGAATGACTATACCTATACATCCCGAGACGTTACTGTGGCATTTCAAACTTATCACATGTTGCCATGCGTTTTAACTTCCCCACATGATGTTGCGGAGAGATATTGAGGTGTAATTATAGCATGTGTGGTGTTTCTTCTTCTTTCTGTATACTGAGCTCAGGTTGTATACATATAATATGAGTTTGTTCAGGGAATTAAAACGTATGCAACCTATTTATATCACGTTTGGAAGTGCTTGACATGATCAGAAAATGAGACTTACAAATTTATCACATTTACTTAAATAACAAATTTAATAAAGATATTACATCGTTGATCACATCTCTTACAAAGATAAGTTCCACGAATGTCACACATACTTAACACATAGTTTTATTCTTTAATAGGACTTTGATCGCTAAACTTATTCACCCAACATCTTTTACGAAGATAAGTTCCACGAATGTCACGCGTAGTCAACAAATTGTTTTATTCTTTAGCAAGACCTTGATCGCTAAACTTATTCACCCAACGGAACATTCCACAATGCATGGTAATAACTTCATGCTTTGGCAAAGTCAATTGTACCCTTCCCATCATGAGCCTTGCGGAAGAAATGTCTGACATAGTCAGAGTAGAGAACTTGTTTATACACTGCTTTCTCCCCACTTGCAAGAACTTCCGGCAGCGGAGCGATCAAATCCGATGGCCTTGGGTTGACAAAAATGGGAACCGAAATTCTGTTCTTACATCCATTGGCTGCGACTCGATGCTCGATGCTCTTGTATCGTCCGTTGCTCATTATTTGCAGTGCATCGCCTACGTTGATCACCAACGACCCCTTCACTGGAGGAACATGAACCCAGCTCTTCTCATCGGTTCCGCGGATGTAAAGTCCACCGATGTGGTCTTGGAGGAGGATTGTGAGTGTTGAGACATCGGAGTGACGGCCGACTCCAACCGTGAGCTCAGGGTTTGGACACACCGGGTAGTAGTTAAGGTTAATCCGCTTGGATCCCATTAGAAGATGTTCCTTTTCTTGGTCCAGTTCTTTCACGTTTAGTCTTTTCATTAGCATTTCTAGGATTTGTTTTGTAAGAATGTCGGTCTTCTTCATGTATTCCAGCACTTCAGCCCTACAAGCATGTATGCATATATTAGCTCATACGATAATTAAATTTGTAAGTACATTATAAAGGTGTTAAAAGAGACTAATACATAGGAGAGATTTAAGTGAAATCGTCCTTTCTCCTTATCATGCATGCTAGCATGTCAGGTATAACCATTTCATGATGGGTATTTGGAAATGAAAAAGATCTAACAAATGACTTAATATGAGCAGATCGATCCGCCGTCACGATGACATAATACGACTATCATACGTACACTAATGATTCTCGGCTGAACTAATATAATTATATGTATTACAATAATTCATTGATCATACTAGAGAAAGTATGGTCAACATATATATATATATATATATGTATGTATGTATGTATGTATATATACAAATAATTTTGATTTAATGTTGTGGTGTAAAGAGTAGATACTAGTAGTGCTTACTTGCATGCAGGAGGCCAGAATGCAGAGGCCTCATCCTCAGACACATAGAATAGACTAAGCCAATCTTTCCACTCCAAAGCCTTCTCTGCATGAGGACTAAAGCTCGTTCCAAACCGGACATTTTTTGAGGCCGAATGCTCAACCGAATACTTAGTCTTCTTCTCGGCTGGCAACTCGAAGAAGCGATGAGTTGCTTCCTTCACATTCTCAAGAACTTCAATTGGCACCCCATGATTCACTAGTTGAAAGAATCCCCACTTCTCCGCTGCATTGCAAATTGCTTCTGCAACTTTTGGGTCGTCAGAGTTGGACATGTCGATAATGGGAATGTACTCTCCAGGGTTTGTTGTGGCCACAACATTCATAGTAGTAATTCTTTCTTCAAGGGGTTGGATATATTGCTTGGGGAGGGCTTTTAGTCCCATTTCTGAAAGACCCTTTACTCCATGACTTTTGCTTATAACAAAATCAGTGACGCTTGAAGGGTCGGTGATGGTTTGTGCCACAGGTGGAGCCATTTCTGTAGATTGGGACTTGGGAACGATCCAATGAGGGTTGCAAAATTAAATCTTCAAAGAAGTCTCTGGCTTGAAGAATTGGTTTGACTATAAAGTGGGAGCAGAGGTATATTTATATTTGAGTTTTATTAATTAACAATGTCTCACCAAATGAGCTAGCAATTAGCATGCCTAAGTTCTTCAAGCTTTGGGTTTAGGTGTGGCACTAGTTTAATTGTGTTCGAGTGACTATCACACAAACAATTGGTGTTACCAATTCTTCCGTAATTTTTTTTTCTTTTTTTTTTTTGAAAAAAACGATATTATCTATATTAAGGGGAAGGAGGGTGAGTTTAGCTTTACAACGAGTTAAGAATAATGTGGTTCAAATTCGCCTTTGGCGAAAATTAAATCTAAGACATCTCACTTACAAGTGAAGAGAAATACCACTAGATCGTAGTACTAAATGACCATTCTTTTGGAATGGTGTTGGAATCCCTCCTGAAGTTGCCCATTCCTTTGCTCTTGATTTCCAGAGTTGGATGGCCATAAACCTTAGGACACACTGTTCTACCATTCATGGTTTACCCTGGAACCTTATCTTTGCTTCAACTGTCTGGTATTGCTGGAAAGGGAGGAACAATCTTGTCTTCAATGATGGCCAACAACCGCCTGTCTCTCCCCAGAAGTTCATTTTTCAATTTGCAAGGGATTGGTATGATGCCAACAAGTGTTCTTCTAGTAAGCCTCCTAGACAAATCATCTCAATCCATTGGATCCACCCGCCAATTGGTAGATATAAAATCAATACAGATGGGAGTTGTAATGACCCATTTAGTCACATAAGTGCTGGAGGTTTGATTCGCAATTCTGAAGGGGATTGGATTAAGGGATTTGCTGCTAATTTGGGCAGAGGAACCATCATGGAAGCTGAGCTTTGGGGTGTTTTCATGGGCCTTTCTATAGCTTGGGACGAGGGATGCAGGGATGTGATCCTCGAATGTGATTCTTGGGATGCTGTTAGTTTGATCCAAAAACCTATTATGGATTCGCACTCGCTCTACAACCTCATTATTGACTGTAAAGAAGCCATCGAAAAAAATTGGAAATGTGAAGTCACTCATATCTATAGAGAAAAGAATGCTTCAACCGATCACATGGCCGACTTGGGTCATGGGCTATCCCTAGGCCTTCATGTTTTTATTTTTCCTCCTACCACTGCTAGTAATTTTCTAGTTTCTGATTCTATTGGCAGGGCCCTTCCTAGGGCTGTTCTTGCCTGACTTTTTTGTTTTGCTTGCCGGGCTTTGCCCTCCGTTGTACCAAAAAAAAAAAACATTATATGAATCATTCAGCTAGTCGCCATGCCAAATATATAGGTTAAATCTAATTCTACAAACTTCTTTTTCTATCTGTTTTAGAAATGCTTTTATGAAAAACATTTCCGTTCAGAAGCGCTTATAATTAATATTATATTTTTAATAAAAATACAAGTAATTTTCTGAAAAAACACTTAAAGTGTTTCTTGAAGAAGCTTATATCAAGTGCTTCATGGAAGAAGAACTTGAAGAGTTTTTTGTAACTTAGAAACATTTTTAATCTTTTATGTCAAAAATTTTAGTTAAAGCACTTTGGATGATATAAAAGCGTTTATCTTCAAACCAATTCCTCCCTCCCTCGCTTCTTAGTATAAATATACTTTTATATCAAAACAAACACTTGGAGGACTTTTCTTAGGTAAAGTGCATGAATTATGAAAATCAACTGACTAAAGCATAGTATATAGGTCTTCCTTAGCTTTAGGGGTAGGTGATCGTGGGTGCTTCATGTTGTATGCAGTATAATAGAAAAAATGCTAGTTTTGACTACTATATTATGCAATATAACAGTCAAAATCTTTTCCGTCACTATGATGTGAGGTCTTATCTAATTTGTACTTAGGGTTACCAAAAATTGCGACCAAGAGAAAAAGAAAAGGTTCTTAAAAATCTAGTAATATTTATGGGGCTAAATTACATTTGATCCCTCCCAAATACAATCTTATATGACATTTTAAAGATATTTCAATCTCGTACATTTTAGTAATTATTTTATTTCAATTTTATACAACTGTTAGAAAATTTGTTAAGTTAGATGTTGAATGATGATGTGGTAACACTAGGTTCCACATTTGTGCTAACGTGACTACCAACTTATGCCACATGACCAAACAAAATATTTACCCATCTTCTTTCTTTTTTGATTACCTTCCTTGCGTATGTATAAGACCGAATCCATTCGATTTCTAAAAAAGATTACATTTTGCACCATCAGGTTTGTGTTCAATTTCAACTTTATGCAACATCATTAAAACATTTTAATCTCATAGATTTACTTATTATTTCATTTCAATGTCATACATCCGTCTCAAAAATTTGTTAAGCTAACCATTGAGTGATGACGTGGTAATAGTTGGTTCCATATTTGTACTGACATAACTGGCAAACTTGTGCCACAAGACCAAACAACTAATTACAAAACTATTTTGTCTATAAATGTTTTTAAAAAATTATAATTTAGTTGGCTTCTCCGAACAACTGATTAAGAAAATCCAAATATATCTGTGAACAATAAATTAAGCAAACACTAATTAACTAAAATCAGATTAAATAGTTCAGATTTTTAATTATCAGCTCAATCTTCGCGCTGGAAAATGATTCTAGCAAATCAATGAACTCAAAAATCACATTTGGATTTAATGTCAAAGCAGAATTATAAACACCAACAAAGTCTTATCCCACTAAATGGGGTTGGCTGTATGAATCCTAGAACGCCACTGCGTTCAATTTTGCGCTAAGGTTTCTGGTAGCTCGAAGTACTCCATATCTTTCCTTAAAGCCTCTTTCGAAGTCTTTCTCTATCCCTTTTGGCTTGAGCACCTATTTCATAATTGCATTTTCAAACCGGAACATATGTAGGTCTTTGGTTTACATGTCCAAACCACTTTAACCGATTTTCTCTCTTAAGTTCAATTGTGATCACTCTACTTTACCTCTGATATCCTCGTTCTTAATCTTAGCCTTTCTCGTGTGGCCACACATTCTCAATGGAGCACTCTATCTCCGCTACACTTATTTTTTTG
Organism: Pyrus communis; assembly: GCF_041283825.1. NCBI lineage: Eukaryota > Viridiplantae > Streptophyta > Magnoliopsida > Rosales > Rosaceae > Pyrus > Pyrus communis. The sequence goes on along the minus strand of NC_142579.1, from coordinate 19,056,219 downwards.
CACGTGGTGATGCTTGACAGCCCATCATTTCGTGCCATGGAGCATTGTTGGCCTTAATGTTGTTCTATAATTTTTTTCCTTTAGCTTTATTGGCATACCAGGGTTGCACAACACACCCGATGCATTCTTCCACATCATCCATCCAACTTGTATTCTATGTTAAAATCTTCATCAAATTCTCTGTTCTTTTGTAAGATAGATCCAAGATAATGAAAGCGTTAATTCTTTGGTACTTTCTGATCTCCAATCCTCACCCTGTCATTTAGACCCTCATTCCCACTGAACTTGCATTTCATGTTGGAGTTTTGAGGCTCCTTGTCCCACATCGGGGAACATAGGCTTCCCAAGGACCTTTATATATTTTTTGTCTTCTACATTAGTAGTTAGGATTTGGATCATTTGGAAATGGATTGAAGGCTTGGGTCTTATGGTTGTGTGGATTAGATTTGTAAAATATAGCCTAATATAATTAATATTAATTAATCAGGACAAGGGCCTTGGGCCTTGTAAGTTAAAATTATTAATTTTGGATTAAGTTTTTTAATTAACATATTAATTAAAAAACGTTTTGATTAAGAGGCATGATTTTTAGAAAGAGTTGTGTATTTTCAAATAAGTTCAACATGTATTTGAAAGAGTGTGAAACAACTTATATATTTGTAATCTCAATTTCCCAAAAAAAAAGAAATCATCTTTTCTTCTTCCTTCTTTGCTGCACTAAATTTTCGGAGAGTAAACACACAAAATAATTCGCTAGAATTCTATAATCCAGTGCGGGTTGTGGAATTAGATGGTTGTATCCTGGTCGAGCAGACGTTGTAGAACCACAAGCACAAGAGTGGGACAAAAATACTGTTCGAAAGACATAGCTTTTATACTAGCCTTTACTTGTGGTTAATCAAGTTAGTACTATTTTAATTCCTGTATTTATTTCTACATTTCATTATGTATAACAAGTATTTTTGGTTAATAAAGTATTAGAATTTCTAGTTCTATTATTTCTGTTATTTTTATTTATTTCTGAATTGTTCTCTAACACTTTATATTTTTTCTTTAACCTATTTAGACAAAGACTTTTAGATCCCAACACTTCCAGCCAAAGGTTAAACTTCGTATTTACTCTAGTGTGTATTTCATCTATCATTATTTGATTCGCACACTGTTCTTGATCTCGCGATCGACGACTCTGATGAGGTCGATCCCCACTTCAATTTGTTCAAAGGCTGAGGTGGGCCCCTCTTGAAGGAGAAGATGGTGGAGGGTGCTTGTAAGAAATTTGTCTGCATCGTCGACAAGTCGAAGCTCGTCAGGGAGTTTTCGATATCAGAACCTGGTCTCCGTGGATGCCCTGCAGTTCGAGTTTGTGATGGGGCAGGGTGTGGTTGCAAGCCTTGCTCGTGGGGAGTATATGGTTTTAAGTATTTTTCACTTTCCTTAATTAATTATTTTAATATCCTAACTAAATTATAATTTTTAAAAATATTTGTAGAAAAATTAGTTTTTGTTATTAGTTGTTTAGCCATGTGACACAAATTTGGTGGCCACGTTAGCACAAATGTGAAACTCATTGTTACCACATCATCAATTAATAGTTAATTTAACAAATTTTCTAATGGAAATTGAAATGAAAGAATATATAAATGTATGAGATTGAAATATTTTAAAGATATTATATGAGGTTGCAATTGAATACAAACTTGAAGGTGCAAAATGTAATTTACCCTATTTATGAAGCACATGTTAAAAGTATAATGAGAAATTCATTATGCCCACATTTTTGTACTTCTTTCCTACCTCTTAAACTCAGCGATAACTTTGCATTGGTTCAAAATACTGTTGATGAATTATTAAGGGGAAAATTAGAATCCCATGCACTTTTCTAACCGTCTATAGATCAAACATTGGTTTTATTTTGAAATTTGATTAGGACGCCTAAACAATAGCCATGTCAGCATTTTTATATTTATTTAGATTACATGTTATTATTGTTTTTTTTAATTTAAAATGTTAATTATTAAATTCCATATATATTCATTTAGGTTGATATATTTTTGTACATGGCCTATTTTGTAGGAAGTCGTATGGTTTCTTCTCCATGTTTGGACCGTATGGTTCTTCTCCCGTGTTTGAATTTTGTGATCCTCAATTTCGAATTTTGAATGGACTTATCCATTTCAATTAGTGGTTGTTTTCACTATTTTATATTGATATCATGTGGGATAATTAGACTTATTTCCTATTTTCGAAGGCTTGAGGCTGGTACGTTTAGAAGGTTTTATCGAGATTCTCTACAACGTCCACCTTGCTATCTGTGGTACGTTGTGATAAATACTTATACCTCATTTATAGTGATTGTGATATATTGTTGTTTAGACATAAATGTGCTTAATGGGGTTTCAGATAATTATCATAAAGTTAATGCTTTTTGTAGTTTTGTCGATTTTAATCTGGGTTCGAAAAGGGATTAGAATTGGTTATTTTGTTGTGGGTTTCAAATAACTATTCAGATGCATTTTTTTAGGTGCCATGTACAATTGTTATTTTGAGTTTTAATGGAGCGGTGCTTGTGTACATGATTTGGTTTAAGACTTGTCGTCCTAGCACTAATTCATTTTCCTCATTTTTATTCCTTCTCTCATTAATGCTCATTTATATTGATAAGATATAACACTGGAAGATGCACACTAAAGAAGTTGGGTTGAGTTTTTGAAGATTTGAAAGTTGCCCTACACATGTTCGATGAAATGCCCCAATAAGTATTGGTGCTGTGTGCATTTTGCTTGGGTGTGTAAGGCTTATGAAAGTCATGTTTTACACCAATTTTGAAAAAAAAATAAACGAGACAAAAATTAAGCAACTAATAAACTAATATACCTTCTTTGGTATAAATAAGTTGTTGTAGAATAGGTTGTTTTTTGCTTTCTTCTCTGCTACTTTGCTAAACAGGAATTCCCTGGTCCATTTAGTTTTTCTGTATTGATCGATATAATTTTACATTTTGCATTGGTAATCTCGTGTATAGCTAATTTTTCCAATTTATGTTTTTATGTAGGACTTCATGGAAGGAGCCATTGTTGGGAGATGTACCCATAATGATATTACTGCTTCTATTCCCATTTTTTAGCACACTTCATTTTCTGAATTGTGCAACCAGGGGTTAGCTCAAGGTTCAATGATTTGGTAGTTGATTCATTTAACCTTACATACGCTATGAATGGATGTGCATGTTGTCCTTTGGAATGTGACATGGATGTGCGTGTATTGCACATGCCCGAAGGAGAACACATATTTTGTTGATATATTGGTGATCTGAAAAGAATCAAATGAAATTGGCAATGCTAGTCAAGATATTCGTATTACAGAACCATTTTTGGCTGAAGGTATAATGCACACTGATAGGAATGAGTTTTTGGGGAAATTTAAAATACCTAATGCTAAGATGTATTTATCGCATTCTTGGAAAAGCTATATTAGTCATGTTGGTCAGGATTATGAGGGTGGAGCGGATGAGTTCAGGCTTAAACCATGCAAGTATGCTGTTGTGATGGGTTTTGAATTTGAGTATGTCGCAAATGAGCATAAAAGGATAACAGCTTCTTGCATTAAGAAGGATATCGAAGGTCCGTGGCTTGTTCATGCATCTATATGCAATGCTAATGGCCATTTTGTTATCCGGACATTAAATAATTAGCACACATGCACCGGTGGCAATCGAGAACGTAAAACTGGGATGATGACCTCAAAGATTGTGTGTTCCATGATGGTTGAGCAAATTCGGTCCAATCCACACATTAAACTAATTCAGATAGTTGATGATTTAAAAAAGAATTATGGTATGGATATTTCCTGTTACAATGCATGGTATGGTAAAGAGATGGCAGGCCAAGGGTTAAGAGGATTAAGTCTAATGGGGAAGAATGAAGACCAATGAAGTGTGGGAGGTGCAAGAAGCTTGGACACCACAATAAGAACACCGCTCAACACCCTTTTGATTATTAGTCATATGTATCATTGTTTTTTGTTTTTAATTTGCTCACCACCCCTTTGATTTTGCTCAGTATTATGTTTTTGGTAATAAATCATTATGTTTTTTTATCTTACCATTATAAACGCTTCTCTTTCATGCTCAGTGTTGTATACGCTAAGTTATCATATACTTTTGAAAGACATAGCTCATCTTCAAAATATTCTCAATACCTCAAAAACCCACCTATCGGAGAACCATTTGATAATCAAATAGTATAAATAGCGCATAGTAATTTACACGGTAATTTACAATAGTTCAAACTTATCGCATTAATGTGTCAATATATTGCTAATTAACGTACCTATTAGTTGATAGTTTAATACCAATCAACTATTAGTTGATAGTTGCAGCTATAACGCTAATTAACGTACCTATTAGTTGATAGTTTAATACCAATTAATCATTACTTGTCGAACTAATGACAAAAGACAAACCAAATAATTGATACATTTGGATTAACACACCAACACTTCGCCAAACCCTTATGTTTCAAAAATAAAAAAAATTTACGTACCAAACACCTTGAATAATCTAATTTAATATTATATCATGAACCAAACGATCATTATGAGTCAGTGTAACATTAAGTAACGTATCAAACTCCTGGTACATTACAAACACACTGTATAACGTTTTTCCAGAGAAATACATTTCAAAAATAAAAAAACTTTACTTACCAAATGCCTGGAATGATCTAATTTAATATTATATCATGAACCAAATGATCATTATGAGTCAGTGTAACATTAAGTAACGTATCAAACTTCTGTTACATTACAAACACACTGTATAACGTTTTTCCGGACAAATACGTTTCAAAAATAAAAAAACTTTACGTATCAAATGCAATGAATGATCTAATTTAATATTATTTCATGAACCAAACAATCAATATGAGTTAGTGTAACATTAAGTCACGTACCAAACTCCTAGTACATTACAAACACACACTGTATAACATTTTTCCAGACGGATACGTTTCAAAAATAAAAACTTTACGTACCAAATGATCAATACGAGTTAGCATAACATTAAATGACATACCAAACTCTTGGTACATTACAAAGTTGCAGTCCAATAATGTACCAAATTAAAAATGTTAACTGGTCCATTTGAGCCAACGCACAAACATAAATAATATGGCATAAAGTCAACTTATATTCTCAACAGAGCAATGAAAATTACTTGCAAGTACGTTTCTACTAAACCAAAATAAATATAAAATATTATCCTAATGAAGGTCTAGCAAAGTGCATTCTCAAAACGCAATTGAAAAGATAGCAATCACCACAATGATGCCTTATTCGACTAGTACTAATATAGTAGCATTTTGCCTACTGTTGGCTCCAATTAAATTCATCATTTAAAAGACTGCTTGCTATTGTAGCTCTCATTTCCTTCATGTCATCGTCTTCACAATGTTCAAAAACGGGTATGCCAGAAGCCATGCTCTCTATGATGTTTACTATTCTTAGCTGTTGGTAGCGTCATAATGTACCTGAAACATTTTTAGTCAAATAATTTGTACCAATATAGATATATATAGATATATATATATATATATATATATATAAATTCTAGGCTGCAAGATGTCCACACGAATCATATATATAGCACACTACACGAATCATAAATTCTAGGCTGCAAACGTACCAAAAGCTAGGCGTCAAACTACGAACATGTTTACCAATTAAAAATTGTGATAAAAATCTTAGAATTCAAAAGACTATCAAAACCAAATAGCATATAATATTCATGTTCAAGCACACTACAAGAAGAGATGTACTAGTACGCTAACGAATGTACCAATCATAGCCTTGCTCAGGACCCTCAACTTCTTATACTAGCTACGTACGTTGCGGTGTAACTCCTAGCAAGTTGGATGGATCTAAGATCCAACCGAAGCTCCATATGGGATTCTTAATTCGATTAATACTAAAACCCTAGTTAACAGTTTAGCTAATACACAACATGCATCGACCCTAACGCGTGAATCATTTTTTTTAACTCGATAACAGCTTCAGCTATACCTAGATTAATCAAGTTTTCATCTTTTATTTTTTTTGTTTAATCAAAACCTTCGACTTTGAAAGACAATCAAAATGAACGCACCCAACTGATAATTGAATAAAAATCAGTAACTGGAACTTGAATACCAACGTTGACCTAAGTATGAAAAGAAGGCTTCTGAAACTTATGGTATGTTCATAGGAAGGAAGTGCCATTGGAAAATAAAATTCACTAGAAAAATAACATTATTAATATCCTTAAATTCAAATCCTTATGATATTCAACAAGTATTCTTCTCGGATTAAAACTCTGAGACATTAGTTAGCAAGAATATAGGAAATTTGCGTGCATTTTGGGGTGAAGAAACTGGATACGACAAAGAAATATGTTAAAGGCTATGACAAAATATGTAATTTAGGTACATTACAATGGGTTAATTAAAGTACACATGGCACCAAAATTGTAGGAGAATGTTTAATCAAACTGTTAAATTGAACAAATGATTAATCTAAGAAGCCTAAAAATGAGGGGTCTATATCAAAACGCCCCAATTATTAAACTGATTAAGTTCTAAATTGTTCTTGGATGATTGGGAAATGGACCCTCTTCGGATCCCTTCCACCTAATTCTTCTCATCAAACAATCCGGGCCTTTGAAATTTGATCCAACGGCTAAAGTTATTATAACTTTTAAAGTGGGCCTATGTTTTTAGCCGTTGGATCAAATTTCAAGGGCCCAGATTGTTTGATAAGGAGGATTAGGTAGAAGGGATCCGGAGAGGATCCTTTTCCAGATGATTGTGTGTTGTTGGGAACAAATGAATAGCAAAGAAGATAATTTTTTTTTATTTTACACGTGGTCCAATATCCTAGTGGATAGGGTATTGGACTTCCACTTATGCGTCCTGAGTTCGAAACTTTCTCTCCTAAAATTAGTCATTCTGTTAAAATTTTGTTAATATTTTTGTTAGTGTCATAATATGGTCACACTAATCCAATCATATGGTGCTACATGGATTAACTATAAAAAACTATTTTTTTTAAGATTTAAAACTAAATGTAAAATAAGAAATTAAAAACAAAAACTAAAAGAAAAAAAAGACATCATCATCTTCATCTAGGTATGCTTAAAAAGAAAAGGAAGGCACCATGACACTATTACAGCTCTTGGCCTCCCTGAACTCACTCCTCATTCTCTCTAGTTGGTTATAATCCTATCAAATTTAAATTGAATTTGGATTCAATTTTATCAAATTTAGGTTGAATGTTTTTTTTCAATTCGGATTATGGGATGTGAGAGAAATGTAAGCGGTGAATACTCGTCAGTTGGTTCACTCTAAAAAAAAAAGTTATGTTTTTTAATAGTTAATCCACTTGGCACCATGTGGTTGGATTAGGAGGACCACATCGACATATTAACAAAAAATATTGACGAAATTTTAACGGAAGGACTCAATTGATGTGCGATAATGAAAGTCAAGGACCAAATTTATCAATTTTTGAAACTCAAGGACCAGAATGAAGAGTTTGATCAATTTTAGGGACCATTTGCTATAAAAACCCTTCTTTTATGTAATCTACGTGTCACCATTTTATTGGATTTGTGAGTCTTACACACAAACTAACGGAATAATTGACGGAATCTAAACAGAATGACCAAATTGATGTGTGGTGATGAATGTCAGGGATGACATTGATTGATTTTAAAATTGAGGGACCAAATAAAACCAACAATAAATGACAAGAGTGTGAGAGAAGTGATCAATCATAAAATAGGGGAAAAAAATAAATGGGTACCATATTTAATATATAAAACTCACCTGGATTCAATTGGTCTTGCAAAATTGCAAGAATTTTGAAACTGATCTTGCACAAATACAGAAAAGTAATTGTTCTCTAGTACAAGAGGGTAAACCAATTCCCCGATACCCATATGGGTATGCTCTCTAGTGCGAGAGGATAAACTAATTGCTCTTCAGTGCGAGAGGGTAAACCAAATCTCTGACACCCATATGGGTTTGCTCTCCAGTACGAGAGGATAAACTAATTGTTCTCCAGTGTGAGAGGGTAAACCAAATCCCCGGCACCCATATGGGTTTGCTCTCCAGTGCGAGAGGATAAACTAATTGCTCTCCAATGCGAGAGGGTAAACCAAACCCCTCGCACCCATATGGGTCTGCTCTCCAGTGCGAAAGGATAAACTAATTGCTCTCCAATACGAGAGGGTTAACCAATTCCTCGATACCCATATAGGTCTGCTCTCTAATACGTGAGGATAAACTAATTGCTCTTTAGTGCGAGAGGGTAAACCAATTCTCCGACACCCATATGGGTATGCTCTCTAGTGCGAGAGGATAAACTAATTGCTCTCCAGTGCGAGAGGATAAACTAATTGCTCTCCAGTGCAAAAGGGTAAACTGAATCCCCGACACCCATTTGGGTCTACTGTCGAGTGCGAGAGGATAAACTAATTGCTCTCCAGTGCGAAAGGGTAAACTAATTCCCCAACACCCATCTGGGTAAGCTCTCCAGTGCGAGAAGGCCACATAGCTCAAAAGATCAAATGCTTGAAGATCAACTAGGCATCAAATGGTCAAAAGGCAGCGGCCATTTTTGCACTTAACAGTTCGCTCATCCGACACTTCATCTTCAACAGCTCCGATCTTGGCAGCTTCATCCTTAACTGCTCTATCTATAACAGTTGAGAAATCAAACTCAAGCAGTTTTCTCATTTTTGGCAAGCAGCCCAGACATGGCAGCCCAAATCGTTGCCCATGCCACTCCATTTCCTTGGCCCATGCCGAGCCAATCATTGGCTTCAATCAAGCCGAGCAACACAAACAATGACCCCTGCCACACCACCTTCTTGGTCCATGCCAAGTCAACTCCTGGCCCCTGCCAACCGACATGCCGCACCACCCCAACAGCTGCCCCGTGGTAGCACCTCCCAAGAATAAGACAAGGAGAATTAAGTTTTTCTTACATCGGTGCGGGGTGAAGAAGACAAAGAAATCAACAAAATATGGTTCTTTGCACAGGCAAGCAAATAAGAGTGCTAGGGGAGGGGGAACAAATATCCTCTAGCTTTCTCTATTTCTTGTAGGGATAAATAATTGCCTTCCGAAGTTGATTTAATCCCCTACTTAAGGTAGGCTTAAATAGGCTTTGGAGGTGATTTATTTCCCTTTCCTAGAAGAATCTAATTCCAAGTCCAAGAGAGAATCTGCATTACAGTTGGGGATCTCTACACCTGTTGCCATTTCCTGCGAGTAGCCTAGCAGAGGCATTTATGGAGCCAAAAATAATCAAGAGACGACACATGGATTTTTGGGGCAGAAAGGACAAAATTACCCTTGAGGATCACCAGAATTCTCACGTGCGAGCAGTGGACAATCATCCCATAATCAAGTCAAAAGTGCCCAAAATAGGTATTTATTCAAAACATATTTCATCCATCTTCTCCACAAGGTAACCCCCAATACATTCCTTTCAAATTATGTTAATTAGCTAATTAATAGATTTATTACCTAATTAATCTATTAATGGCTAATTAAATTACCAATTAACTACAAAATACACTCTAAAACACCACAAAGGGTCGGCCACCTTCTTCCCCAAGGAGGCCAGCCATGCCCTATATATACTACCTCATTTTCTCTAAAAACCTAGGTCTACACTCTTGCTATATACTACTCAAAATTCTCCAAACACTTTTCCCTCAAAATTCTAACTTTGGCATCAGAGGTTTTTCGGCCAAAGCCACCCCCCCAACAAAATTCATCGTGGGTGAGTGAGGCTATTGGCCTTAACCTAAGGTGTTATTTGTTTTGTAGGTGCAATTTTGTCCAAGAACAAGGAGGAAGAAATTTTCATCCACAGGGCTGGCCGGGGTGTGCAGAAAAGCCCAGCCATAGTTAGCTTCGAGGTTTTAGGCTGGGGTAGGTAAGCCCAGTAGCATCTAGGGCTACCGGTTTTTGGACCAGGGACACGGTAGGGTAAGTCTAAGAGAGTTGCATGTCTCTTTGGAGTTAGGCAGGGGCTAATGGCCTGTGGAAATCTACCAGGCCGAAAACCTAAAGTGTCTTGCATGCGTAGTAAAGCCTAAAGGGCTGCTGCCATGTGGTCCAGACACGGTGGTGAGTGGCGGCTCATGCTGCAAAAAAAAAAATCCCATTTTTGAATTTTATTTTTTTCGGACCATTCTAGGGTTTGAAGAACCCTAATTGCTTCTAATTTATTTCTATACTTTGACTCACAAATTCCACATAGCAAAATAAATAATTGTGTAATGCATGAAACATGTATATATATATTGACAATTGTATGAAACATATACAATATATATATATATATATATATATATATATTTATATATCGAAGGGTAAATATAAATATAAGGGGTTCATGAATCATGGGGAATGTTTTCATGCTTCATGATCGTTTTAAATATCTTACTTTATTTTAAGCACACCTGAATACAAGCCTTTGAATTTTGTAGAAGGAAGCCTCTTCCACAATCCTTCAGTTTCTTAGCTTCTGGCAAGAGCGTGCTAATAATGTGTTGTAGGACTAATTTACTGAACTATTCTAAGGGAATAGAGAGGGGGAGGCCGGTGGCAAGAGAGAGAAGAGAGAGATTTAATTGTGATGTGTGTTGTATTTCACCCCATTGTGCCTTTATTTATAGTGGTAGGGCAGGTTAATTCCTTACCCTAATAGGTTACAACTCTAATAGGATAATATCTAACCCTAAAGAATATTCCTAGATATCCCCAAATATACTAGGATTTACACAATCACATTCCTATATTAAATATGACTGCACCACTTGGTGATTTCTTAATGAAAACTATTATTTTCTTTGGACACCCACAGAGTTTTAAAACAAACAATGTGATAACCAAGCGACTAATGAACTTCGCAACTCTTGAATTTTATTTTATCATGCTTATCTAAACTTTGGGACTCTTCCTCATATTGCGTCTGGTTATAGTGCAAATTTTGCTTCATGGAATAAAAGAACCATTCAGTCACATGTAGACAAAGAATTATGCCATCAGCGGAAATTCTCAAATTGAAGATAAATCCTTCATAATTAATACAAGGAAAACGAGTGTCCAAGGGAAATGAAAATTTGAGTGTCCATAGAAATAAATTCATAAAAGTAGGGGAAAAAAAAAAAAGAAAAAAGAAAAAAAGGGTAATTTTGAAAGTAAATTATTTTGGATGTCCAAAGAAATATGTCATAGTAAATTGGGTGTCCAATGAAGAACAATGTACACACAACCATACATTTCATAGAACTCCACTAGTTTTGAATCATTTCAAGGAGAGAATGAAAAACCCAAACCTAGCCCAAAAACAAAGAAACCAAAATTTAAAAATTCCAGCCATGCTCCAAATAGACTTGTCTAAAACTACGCAATCTATAAGAACTTCAAACTGGCTTTAGATTCATAAAAACTAATTCTACAAGATTAGTTTCACAATTTATGCACTTCTGCAATATCAGTTTCAAAATTTTCTGCACTTCTGCTATATTAGTTTCATAATTCATGCATTTCTACACGATCAGTTTTGAAATTTTCTGTAATTTTGCAAGATCAGTTTCAAGATTCCAGCAATTTTGCAAGATTTTCGCACTGGAGAGCAGACCTAAAAAGGGTTTTGAATAGATGTTGTGGACAGTAGTTGAGGAAAGCTAGACTGCTGGAGAATTGAAATAATCTTCAGCTTGCAAGGTCTTGTTTGGCGAACTGCTTGAGACTTCGAACTGCTTGTGGAACCCACGTAAGGGTGTAAGTGCAGCGAGCTTCTCCGAGAATTATTGCGCCATCATTAGGTGTTTCGTCGTGTGCCTTTTTGAGGCTTGGTTGACGTGAGCAACATGGCAAAATCGGCATGGTTGGGAGCCGTGGTGCAAGATTGGCTCAGTTATGAACCATGATGATAGGTCAATGGCTGCTGGGAGTCGTAGAGCAGGTAGGCACGGCTGTGAAAGCAGGGCTTGGGTCAGGTTGTGCGCAGTAGTAGGAATTTGACCACTAGGTCCGTGATGCTTGGCTATTGATGATGTGATGTTTTAGTATTGAATTATCTGGAGTGTTGAGAACAAGGCCTGCCCCTGATTCTTGGTAGTTGGGCTGATGTGTCATTCTGGTACTCGTCTGCCCTTGGTGCGTTATTAAGCTGAGCTGTTGTTTGTCGGAACAGAAGTAGTCTTTGTATCCGGTAATCTATGTGGGGTAGTCCTGTCTGCTTGATTTTGTCATTAAAAGATAACTCGCTTAGGTTGGTCATGTCTCATCAAAGTGCCTTGTCAATAGCTTCGTTGCGCGAAAAATCACGCAATCGCTCGGTCAAAAGCCTTTCTACTTTTTCCTGAATTTTCCTTTGTTGGGGGTGGTTGAGCTCTCGGCTGTCCCCAGTCGTGACATGCTGGTCTAGGCTGCTCATCCATGTGTTCGGCTTGTTTACGGTGCTGTTGCGATGTATGTGGTATGTTCCTAGCAGACGAGCAGGTAACTCGCACGTTGCTGGTTGAACTTGAGCCGGATTGAGTAACTGCTTCTCTCCGTCCGCTGTGTTGCCTACTTTGATGTGAGGTGGATGATGCTCATTGCGGGCCTTGCCACGAATGAACACTTCGCCTGGAAGGTTGCTTATGTTGATTATCGGAGTATGGCCCCAACCGTGAGTGTATGTTTATCCATGGGCCTAACTGAGAATGCACGCTTCTCCACGGGCTAAGACAGAGGGCCCAGTCAGGATTGTACTCCATTAGAACGCTCGATTCGTGACTGGTCAAGTGGCTGCTTGCTAGGACGCTGCTGGAGAGATTCTTCGTCTGCCCTTGTCCTACATTGCATCTCGGTGCGCTACAAGAGCTGATTCACCAAGGTTGTCTGCTATGCAAGGGCACTCGTTAACTCTATAACTTGTCGAGACAAGTGTTGTTCTCCATTTGGGTTGGAAGAGCTTGAAAGAAATGTATCTCATTGAGCAGTAAAAGTGTGGTAGACTCCGGGCGCGAGATTTGAGTTGGGAAATGTCAAATTCGCAAAACAATGTGGTGAAAATGCTCTCGATTCGATCGTTGGTCCGGAAATTTGGAGTTAGGATAGTTGAACTAATCTTAAACCGATTTGGGCTGCTTGGAAGGCCATGGGAGTAGGCTGGGCCATAGAAGTGGGTTACTCGGCGGGAGAAGGCTGCGCTACTCGGCGGGAGTAGGCTGGGCCACTGGAGTGGGCTGCTTGGCGTGTGGAGCATGCGGGTGCGAGGCAACGTGTTGGGCGTGAAGTGACTTGGCTCGGCTTGGCAACGTGTTGGGCGTGAAGTGACTTGGCTTGGGCCGTGACCTGGGTGTCATGAGCCTTAGATGGCACGGCTCGGGCTGTGGTGGTGACACCATGGACCTCATCGTGGTGGCTACCGTGGTAGCCACTACGGTGGTTCCCGTGGTGGAAACTCGTGGTGGTGATGCCACTCCACTTATTGTCACATTTAGCCTCGTGGATCGCTGCGGTCCCATCTCTTGAATATTGGAATTTTCACTTTTTGAATTTTCTAAATTTCTAGCCATTGCACTTCTTTTTTACATCTTATCAAATAATTTTTGCAAATAGAAAATTCTAATAATAAAAATGTACGAAAAATCTACAAATGGACAAGAAAAGTAGAAAAACCTTGGATGCGAGAGTCTTCTACGAGTGTGGGACTCAACTCTCAATGAAAGCACCGATTTGTGAATGCAAATTTCTTCCTCCTTGTTCTTGGACAAAATTGCATCTACAAACCAAATAACACCTTAGGTCAAATCCAATAGCCTCACTCGCCCACGATGATTTGGGAGGGGGGGCTTTGGCCGAAGAACCTCCGATGCCAAAGTTAGAATTTTGATAGAAAAGTGTTTGGAGAATTTTGAGTATTTAGCAAGAGTATAGACCTAGGTTTTTAGACAAAATGGGGTAGTATATATAGGGCATGGCCGACCTCATTGGGGGAGAAGGTGGCCGGCCCTTTGTGGTGTTTTTTAGTGTATTTTGTAGTTAATTGGTAATTTAATTAGCCATAATAGATTAATTAGGTAATAAATCTATTAATTAGCTAATTAACATAATTTAAAATGAATGTTTTGGGGGTTACCTTGCGGAGAAGATGGATGAAATAGGTTTTGAATAAATACCTATTTTGGGCACTTTTGACTTGATTGTGGGATGATTGTCCACTGCTCGCGCGTGAGAATTCTGTTGCTCCTCAAGGGTAATTTTGTCCTTTTTGCCCAAAAATCCACGTGTCATCTCTTGATTATTTTTGGCTCCACAAGCCCCGTGCTGGGTGTCTCCCTCCCATGCCTTGTTTTGGCCTAAAAACCAGCATCCTTTACTGTTGGTGTCACATCCCGGCCTGGGGCGGGTCACTTCCCGGGCCCGCTCCACCACCGTAGCACGATATTGTCCGCTTTGGGCTTACCATTCCCTCACGGTTTTGTTTTTGGGAATTCACGAGCAACTTCCCAGTGGGTCACCCATCATGGGATTGCTCTAGCCTCATTCTGGCTTAACTTCGGAGTTCTTACTGAACCCGAAGCCAGTGAGCTCCCAAAAGGCCTCGTGCTAGGTAGGGATGAGAATATACATATAAGGATCACTTCCCTGGGCGATGTGGGATGTCACTATCACACAAACAATTGGTGTTACCAATTATTCCGTAATTGGTCTGGAGTTTAAGTTCGTGAATGAATACAGGTCTGGAGTTTGTAGAATCCGATCACTACTTAAGTTCTGTAAAGAGGACTTAATCGAAGAGGATCTTTTAGAGAAGACATATTCGACCTTCAATTGCCACCAATATTGTTCTGCAGCAACAATAAAGAGCACAAAACTTCACCAAAATTTGGGATTTGATTTCTATTTTACTTATTGCTAAAAAGAAGAACTAGCTTTTGATGAAAAATTATCAAGCTCGACCTACTAGCTCGAACGTTACGCCTGAAGCACATGCGACTAATTCTGGTAGCCACAAATGTCAAAAGAATTATCGTGGTTGTGGACACATGCATTAGCACCAGCCATGGGCATAAGGTCAACAGAGCAGAGGCCCAGCCAAGGGAGGAAATTTGACCTAGAAGCGCCAACCCCTTGCCCTTAAAGCCATAAACTTCAAGAATAAGTGAAAAGCTACCGTTAAATTGGATTCCACTGCAATGGATATGTGCTACCACTGTGGATCAAAGGATAATTGGTCACATGTATGTAGAGCTGCCCCTGGAGCCATTGTCGAGTATCATTCTTGTCGTGAGGCTAACTTTATGCATGTGGAACATCCCGAAGATACTACCACATATATGGAGATGATAGATTTTCAGGAGGCATCAACTCCTATCTAGACATGTTTATAAGGTGTTTTCACCCTTAGTGGCTGAACCCACTAAGAGTGGCCGAACCCCTACCCTATTTTTCTAGGATTATGGTTTAATTTTTCAGCCAGTTTTTCTAAGTCTTTGGAATAATTTGTTTGGTTTTGGCTTGTTTTGAATTATGGATATTATTTCTCGATTGATTAATTGAATGATTGGAATTATATTTATGCATGTGACCGATTCAATTAATTTACTTTTAGGTATGACTAGTGGGGAAGTTAGTTGTCTGGTTGATAGTGCTACCACGCACACCATCTTACGTGAGCGACATTATTTTACTAACTTCGTACCTAAAAAAACACCTCTGAGAACATTCTCAGGCTTATCCAACTTGATTGAAGGATATGGAAAGGCCCGCATAATGTTGTCTAATAGTAATGTCTTAACCATTAAAGAAGCCCTCTACTCTCCATGTTCTGGAATAACGTTGCTGAGTTTTAGAGATATTTGAGATAATAAATATCATATTGAAACCACTGAAGAGAATGGTTCTGAATGTCTTTGCATCACTTTTTATAAGTATGGCTAGAAGCGTATTCATGAGAAGCTAGAATGTCTCTCGAGTGGGTTGTACATCACAACCATTCGCAGCATAAAGACCCATCATGTGGCCGCCCTGTGCCTGGGTTCCAGAACACTTTGCTACTTTGGCATGACCGTATGGGACATCTCGGACGTAACATGATGCGCGTTATCCTCAAATCATCATATGGGCATTATTTATCTCCTTACATTGGATTCTCACCTTGCAAAGCTTGTTCTTTAGGGAAGTCGAATACTCAACCCTTATCTACAAAGATTATTCATAACCCTCATAAGTTTCTTCAGAGAATTCAAGGGGATATTTGTGGACTTATCTAACCAACATGCGGACCATTTAGATACTTTATGGGGTTGGTTGATGCATCGACACGTTGGTTATATATCAACTGTCCACATACAAATATTGCATTTACGAAACTCCTAGCTCAAATTGTTAAGCTTAGGGCTCACCACCTTGATTATCTGATCAAGTCGATTCGACTTGATAATGCTGGAGAGTTTACATCACAGACCCTTGATGATTATTGCATGTCACTTGGGATTAAATTTGAATATCATGTACCCTATGTTCACACCCAAAACGGTTTGGTAGAAGCTTTCATAAAACGCCTTCAATTGATAGCTTGGACTTTAGTTATGCGAACCAAATTGCCGATATCTGCTTAAGGCTATGTAATATTGCACGCAGTTATGTTGGGTCACCTGAGGCCCACTGCTACCCAACCTTATTCACTATTACAGTTGGTTACTGGATACTAGCCTCACGTCTCGCATTTACGTGCGTTTGGGTTCGTAGTTTTTTTGCCAATAGTGCTGCCACTACGCACCAAAATGGATCCTCAAAGAAGAATAAGAATTTATTTCAGTTATGATTCACCATAAATTATTCACTACTTAGAGCCTTTCACAGGAGATCTCTTTACTACATATTTTGCGGATTGTCACTTTGATAAGACATTCTTCTCGTTGTTAGGAGGAGATAGGAACGCCACAAATTGTCATGGTATGCTCCCACTATGTCTTATTTAGATCCCCGCACTGCCCAGTTTGAAATTGAAGTACGTCATATTCTATATCTTCAGAGCATTGTTCACCGTAATATCGCCCTGGAAGGATGAACCGTCCTCGAAGGAGGGGCGCCGCACTTCCTATGCGACCTGGTACATTGGCGACTAGCAAATCTTTTGGTCCTACCTTGAAGCGTGGCAGACCCCCTGGTTCAAAGGATTCACAACCTTGAAAGAGGAAAACAAGACAAACTAGTGAACCTAGTATGAATCTAACCATCACTTACTCATCTATTCCAACGTATGGGGTTATTTTAGATGACGATGATGTCTTAGGCGAGAGAAATCAGCCTCCTGAGAATTGTGAGATTTTGGTCCACTATGTAGTATTGAATGAGGTTTAGAATCATAATGAGATGATTGTCGATGATGCATTTGCGTACACAGTAGCTACTGACTTCATGCTTAGCGATGACATTGAACCACGTTTCGTTGATGAATGTCGACATAGAACTGACTAGTCAAACTGGAAACAAATAATCCAGATTGAACTCGATTCACTTGCGAAATGTAAGATGTTTGGGCCCGTAGCTCCTACACCACCACATGTGAAGATCGTGGGCTACAAGTGGGTTTTTGTGAGGAAGCGTAATGAGAAGAATGAAATAGTGCGATACAAAGCACGACTCGTAGCGCAAGGTTTCTCTCAACGCCCTGGGATTGATTACGAGGAGACGTATTCCTCCGTAATAGACGTTATAACGTTTTGCTACCTTATCAGTTTAGTAGTTTTTGAAAAACTAAATATACAGCCTATGGACGTAGTAATTGCATCTCTATATGGGGATTGATACAGAAATCTGCATGAAAGTTCCAGAAGGACTTCCATTGATTGGTTTAAATAGTTCTAGACCACCAAATACCCTCTCAATTAGATTGAGGATATCACTCTACGGATTGAAACAATCCGGGTGGATGTGGCATAACCGTCTGAGTGAATATTTGACAAGTCAGGGTTATGTGAACAACGAACTATGGCCATGCATGTTTATCAAGAAGTCACATTTTGGATTTGTAATCGTTGTAGTTTATGTCGATGACATGAACCTCATCGGCACTCCCACAGAGGTTGGGGAAATTGTCATTCACTTGAAATCAGAATTTGAGATGAAGGATCTTGGGAAAACTCGATATTGTCTCGGCTCGTTCGGACTCTAGATGCTAAACGAGATCTTTTCCATCCCAAGGAGGATGGCAAACCTATTTTGGAGCTTGAAGTTCCATACCTAAATGCAATTGGTGCTTTATTATACTTGGCTCAATGCACTAGACCAGACATCTCCTTTGCTGTTTAATCTTTTGGCTAGATACAATAATGCGCTTACACGCAGACATTGAAATGGTGTTAAAGACATTTTCCGTTACTTTAAGGGTACAACGGATTTGGGCTTATTCTACACCTATGAATCCTCGAAAGGAGCCGCCGCTCCCTCGGTCCTCAGGTTGATTCTCGCCTTGTTGGTCACGCAGATGCTGGTTTTCTATCTGACCCACATAGGACACGTTCTCAAACGGGCTAGGTCTTTACCATTGGAGACACCGCAATATCTTAAAGGTCTACTAAGCAAACGCTAGTTGCGACTTCTTCGAACTGTGCTAAGATTCTCGCCTTGCATGAAGCCTTGCGTGAGTGTTTTTGGTTGAGAGCAGTCATAGAACATATTCGAAGCACTAGTGGTTTTACTACCGTTGTTGGCCTTCCTACAACGATCTTTGAAGACAATACACCATGTATCGAGCAGTTAAAGAAAAGATACATCAAGGGAGACAACACCAAACACATTGCACCGAAGTTCTTTTATTCTTTCCAGCAACAACATCATCAGAACATTGAAGCCAAGAAAATCCGTTCCCAGGATGGTCATACTCCATTGAGTTCATTACCTTCGTCCCGTATGATATTTGTTTTAGACATTATGCATACTTCTCACTTTTCTCCTTAGTCTATGAGTTTTTACCCGCCTTAGGTTTTCCCATAGCGAGGTTTTGTGAGTTTACTACCAATGCATACTTTCTTTAATTTGAGACTTGTATTCGCCCGTTGTGTTGACGACTTCATCAACTATTCTACCTCAACCGTTGAAGACTTGATGCGATATTTTGTTTGAGTATTTACATACTCAATGGAGAGTGTTGCAGTCATATTTAATATAGGAATGTGATTGTGTAAATCTTAGTATATTTGGGATATCTAGGAATATTCTCTAGGGTTAGATATTATCCTATTAGAGTTGTAATCCTATTAGGATAAGAAATTAACCTTTCCTACTACTATAAATAAAGACACAATGGGGTGAAATACAACACATATCACAATCAAATCTCTCTTCTCTCTCTTGCCGCCGGCCTCCTTTTCTCTATCCCTTAGAGTAGTTAAGTAAATTAGGCCTACAACACCAAGATATTTAAGGTAATTTTCTATATGGGTATAAAAATCTTTTCCTTTTAAATAAAATTAATGAATGTCAAGAGATGAAATTTGGTGTCACAAAGACGTACTATTTGTGTTTTCGTCCTATAGGTAAAGCTCCCTTCAAACATCATTTTGTCAAATAAAATTATTGCTAAGACTAGGCACATTTTAAGCGAGATGATAATACTGACGTAGCACAAGACCAAGACCAATAGCTAGCTAATTGTAAAGCCAATCGAAATTAAAGGTGTGCAATCCAGTATAGAGAATACCCAAATTAATTATATTATATCACAAATTGTATTGGTAATTATAAGAGTAAATTCCATTTATTAGGTTGAATGCGTCACGTACTGACATTTAAATGCAAATATATTCCATCGTAGCATTTATTTGAAAGATTTCGTTCCCGAACACTTACTATAATAAAAAGATAAAATTGTTGTTCCCTCCATTGTTTTCTGCTATTTTTCATGGTTTTACTGCAAAAGGTATGTGTGCGCATGCACGTCTATATACGAGTCATTTTGGTTTTCTACCCTTTCCAATTTATTTTGTTCAATTTCCTTTCAATTTTGATTGGATTTTGTTTTTTAGACAGGACTTTGTTTTTCTAGCCTGATCAAGATATGCAATCCACTCAAAGTTATTATCCGAAGCAAATTAGCTTCCCCAAAGGCCAAGGAGTATTCCCAAAGAATAATATCTACAACAAAAACTTCTTCAAACCAAAATCGAAAGCAGAAGCCAAAGTAATTGCCGCCAAGAAACACAGTGAGTCGGAGAAAAGGCGAAGGATGAGAATCAACGGTCAATATACCACTCTTCGTGCTATCCTCCCAGACTTAATCAAAGTATATTATTTAATTGATTTGATGGAATTTTGTTTGAATGTGTATGGTGTAATATGGAAAATGTCTCGCAAACTTTCCTCACTTAGAATACTTGACATACAGATGGACAAGGCATCTGTGCTTGGAGAGACAGTCAGGAAAGTAAGGGAGCTTAAAAAGGCGTTAGCAGAAGTTGAAGCAGCTTGTCATTGCGGGGACAGGAGGGATGAGTGCGTTTTACCTGGCGGGGTTGACAAGTTAAGTGTCGAACAATGCGAGGGGGAGAAAGGAGGGCTTGTGAAGGCCACATTCAGCTGTGAGGATAGGCTGGGGCTCATTTCGGACATGACAAGGGCACTGAGTTGTGTAAAGGGAAGGGTTGTTAGGGCTGAGATGGTGACAGTCGGTGGAAGGAGTAAAAATGCATTGTGGGTGCAAGGGTTAGGTGGTGGAAATGAAGGGGTGGTGGCGCTGAAGAGAGCACTGAAGGTGGTTATTGATCGCCCTGTTTTGCCAAGGAATATTATCTGAGGAGATTAGACGGCCCTTCTGTAAGACTATGTGCTAACCCTAACCAAAAGGACGCTTGGACAGCCATAGTTGTGTTCATAGGGGACCGAAATTTATTTATCTTTGATTGATTTCTTATTAATTTATCATTAATAGGAATTGATTGTCTGATCTACCTATTTCTATTTTGTGGATCTTATTCACAAAACAAATCAATAAAGATCCAAGTTACAAAACTTGTTCATCCATGTCAAGTAAAGAAGCGACACCCCTTCAGGTTGGAGGGGGGATTGTGCCATGCGACCTAGACATAAACTAAATCACGAACATTGATCTTCATAGAATTTTCGGTAGATAATCTGGCTGGAAAAAGAGTTCACACGAAACCTAGATTACATAGCTAATGGCACATACTTGTAGCTTATCCGTACATGAAAGTTCTTTGAAAATCTATGTCCACATTTTCTCAAAGGAGTGGACACATCCTTGTTAATTGGGTCGTTCCATATGGTAGCTTTAATGAAATGATTAAACATTACAAGCCTTAAATAGGGCATTCCGAATGAAGTCCGGAGAATCCCAACAAAAACAGAAATCGTCCGTAAAAATTAAGGCCATCTTAGCTAGTATATGCGCTGAGATACAAGAGTTTCAGAGGGCCTGCAGATAGGTTGTGATATCCTCACTGATAGGGCTTAGCAGCGAAGAATCAACCCTTGAGTCTTCAATGGCATTCAGCAGTTGTACCGAGTCAGATTCAAGCCAAAGTTGTGCGAAATAAGGCCTACAGCAAGTTGCATTCCTTCACGGGCTGCCAGAAATTCTGCCATGGCCGGGCCAGAGCCATGGGGAAATCAACGAACAAACCCGCAAAGAAAATCACTGGCCTGATTACGAAAGATACCACCAAGGCAGTAAGAATGGACACATCCCTTTCATGCATCGTTCAATTATTCGAACCATTTCTTTAAATCTTAATTCTGTGGATACATCCATTTTATGTTGTATATGCTGAAAAAATTAGAGTACACAATTGTAGGTGTTGGAGAGACAAAGCAAGTAAATTAAAGGGGGTGTAGTCAAACTAAGATTTAAAGGATTTTAAAAGTGATAGATTTGATAGGATTAAAGAGGATTAAAGACTCATACAAAATTCATATGAATTTTTAAAGAATTTGAATGGATTGTGGTGGAAGGATTTGAAATCCTAGGGGGTGAGGTTGGATTCTTTTTAGTATTGGTTATATATACTTTTGACTCTCAAATCCCACAAAATTCACAATTTATTGAAATCCTCCAAAGTCTTAATTTTTTGAATACGTTTAGATTTGGATGGATTTTAAAATCCTTTAATTGACTACACCTAGATTTTAAAGGAAAATCCTTTAATTGACTACATCTAGATTTGAATGGATTCTAAAATCCTTTAAAATCTTTTAATTGACTACACTAGGATTTTAAAGTCTTCTAAAATCCTCTCAAAACCAAGTTTGACTACACCCCCCCCTAAATTACTTGTATTGCACTTGTTGAAATGGTATCAGCCATGTAGTTTGTAGGTTGATATACAGATAAAGATTAAAGCTTTAGCAGAAAAACTTGATATTGAGAGATGAACACAGAGAGTAGAGAATTCTAAATAATACTTGATTGAAATCGAAAAGGGGGAATACAAGGTTATAACCCTAAATCAGTTACTTGCTTATATCCTACATTTTAGAGAGCAAGGACACATCTCTAGCCATTCAGGCCATCAGAGACCATGATCCGTCCACTTGGGAGAGGATCGAATGACACAGTACAATCCAAAAGGATAAGAATGACAGCTATGTTACTTACTAAAAATTAGAAACTAAAACTAGCCGCTGCAGATTTAAGTCTAACAACTATTTCTAAAAATAGCAAGTTCTTCACATCCTTCTATTTCAGTTTTCTCTTCAATGTTCTTCTGTAGGATCATCATCTGCAGATTTAATCTTAGGCATATGAGAAGCTTAACTCTCAACAGCTTCTCCTAAGCTACTTACTAGCTTTACACCATGCCTTAACCTTAATTGATTAAATCTCTCATTTGGTAATACTTTTGTAAATATGTCTGCAAGCTGTTCTTCACTTTTGCAGAACTTCAAATCAATCACATTCTCTTGTAAAGCTTCCCTTATAAAATGGTACCTCCTGTTTATATGTCTAGTTTTTTTGATGAAAAACAAGATTCTTAACCATGGAAATAGTTGACATATTGTCACAGAATAGGGGAGTTGCCTCAGTTTGCATTTCTCCAAAATCATCAAGGACAAATCTCAACCAAATTGACTGTGCTGTTGCTTCTGATGCTGAGACATACTCAGCTTTAGCAGTTGATTATGCAACTGTATTTTGTTTCATATATGCCCAAGAAGATACCCCACTGCCAAAGCTAAAAGTGTAACTTGAGGTGCTTCTACTATCATCTTCACTTTCTGTCCAATCTGCATCACAGAAACCAATGAGAATTGCAGACTTGTCTTTGACATACTCAATGCCATAATTGAGAGTCCCTTGCACATATCTCAATACTCTTCTTGCAACTCCCATATGTTTCTTTATAAGGCTATTCATGAACTCGGATAACAGACTTGCAACATACATTAAGTTAGGCCTAGTTGCACTTAAATATAGCAGGTTTCCCATTATTATTCTGTAAAGACCTTCATCAACCAATTCACTTCCATCCACTTTCTTAAGTTTTTCACCTATAGGTAATGGAATGGATACTGGTTTGCAATCTTCAAGCCCAAACTTCACAAGTAGTGATTTGGCATACTTACTTTGGTGTATAAATACACCTTTATCAGTTTGTAGTATCCCCATGCCTAAGAAGTGATGTAAGAGACCAAGATCAGACATTTCATATCTCTGCATCATCTCTCTTTTGAACTTACTAAGCATCTTCTCATTGCTGCTAGTATAAACAATGTCATCAACATATATTGAGACAATTATCAGACCTTATTCATGATCAGATCTTGTATATAATGTGGCTTCACTTGTGCTCCTTTTGAACTTAGACAAAGAAAGATATACATCAATCTCACTGTACCAGGCACTAGGTGCCTGTTTAAGTCCATTTAGAGCCTTCCTTAACTTGTAGACCTTGTGATTTGCATTTTTCAACTAAAACCCCCTAGGCTGCTCAACATACACTTCTTCATCTAGCACACCATTTAGGAATGTTGACTTAACATCCAACTGAAATAATTTCTAACCCTTTTGTGTTGCTAGGGCAATGAGAGTTCGAATTGTGTTTAACTTTGCCACTGGTGCAAAGGTTTCATTATAATTTGTGTCAGGTTTTTGTGCATAACCTTTTGCCACAAGCCTAGCCTTGTGCTTTTGAACAGTCCCATCCAAATTTAGTTTAGTTTTAAACACCCATTTCACACCTATAATTGGTTTATCAGTAGGCCTCTCAACAAGATCCTGAGTATCATTCTTTTCAATCATTTCTAACCCTGCATTCATAGCTTCTTGCCAAGCTATATCACTTGCTGCTTCTTGATAGTTCTTTGGTTCTATAATACACATGTGGCATTTTGTGTATATATCCCATATCCTTTATAGCCTTTTTCACAACTTCCATGTCCCATAAAGATAGTACAATCTTCTTGGACTGCAGATCATATACTCTATAGCATTTTTCACAACTTCCATATCCCATAAAGAATCATTTTCTAGCTCTCTCATCAAATTTATGTCTCAATGGTGATGGAACATGAATATAACAGATACAACCAAATACTTTAAGATGCTTAATTCCAGTCTTCCTACTTGTGAAAGCTTCAAAAGGTGTTTTGTCCATCACAGATGTTGTAAAGCATCTATTTTGCAAATACACTAAGTATTCATAGTTTTTACCCAGAAAATCACAGGAATTCCTTTCTCAGCCATTATAGACCTTGCCATCTCAGCAATTGTTCTATTTCTTCTCTCAGCAACTCCAGTTTGTTGAGGAAAGTAAGCAATATTCAGTTGCCTTTCCATTCCCATGCTTGCACAGTAGTCCAGAAACTCATGTGAGGTGTATTCACCTCCTTTGTCACTCCTTAGCTTCGTCAAATTGAAACCACTTTGTAATTCTACAAAGGCTTTAAACTTCTTAAACACATTGAAGGTATCAGATTTGTTTATGACAAAGTATACCTAACACATTCTTGAGAAATCATTAATGAATGTGATGAAGTACCTATTTCCACCAATGGACTCATTTTGCATTGGTTCGCATGTCTGTATGTACCAATTCAAGTGGATAGCTTGCGCTCCACACTTTCTCCTTGTCAAATGGTTCTCTGTGATGTTTCCTAGATACACAACCTTCACACACATCTTTCATTTATGTCAATTTAGGTAATCTAAGTACGATATCCTTCTGCTGCATCTTCTTCATACTACTAAAGCTCAACTACCCTAGTCTTCTATGCCAAACCCAAAAGTCTTTAATCACATATGTTTTTCTTGCTGCAGAAGTTATAGATTTTAGTGAAAGAGGAAAACATCTATTTTCTACCATTAACACTTTTGCCACAACATTTTCAAGGCTGTTATCATCAAAGATTGCTGCTATGTTACCTCTAAATAGCACAAAGTACCCATGTTCCATCATTGGACCTACACTTAATAGGTTTTCATCCAAACCTAGAACCAGCAACGCTTCATTTATATACCTTTTCCCATGCTGAGTTTCAATCGCTAGAGTACTTTTCTTAGTAGCTTGTACAAGATCTCTAGTGCCTATTTTTACCTTACATGTCATTGTTCTATCAAGGTTTATCAAAACATACTCCTGAGAATTCATATGGTTGCTGCAAGCACTATCCAGAAACCATATAAATCTATCTTATGCAATTAAAGCTGAGTGACAAGCATAGAACATGGTTCATGTGGTCACTTCTTCTTTTGCATAGTTTGCCACTTGCTTGTGATTATCACAATCCTTTACAACATGACCAACCTGGTTACACTTCCCACACTTGGCTTTTCCTTTGTATTTGCTAACACCAAAATGATACTTCTCATAAACTTGGCACTGCGGTTTCACACCATTTTGACTATTACTCACTTGCTTGTTATGAGAGTTGAACTTGTTGTTCCAATTTCCTCCATAGTTGTTCCAATTTGTGCCATTATTTTTGTTCCAGTTTGCATTTTGGGACCAATTCTTCCATTTCTTATATGACCCTGCCACTTTAGGTTTTGCTTGTTCTATGACCTTTGTAAGCTCCAGTGACATTGTTGTTACCAAACTTGAGACTACTAAACGCTTTCTCAGTACCTATTAACTTGTCCCTCTCATCATGTAAATCTTCTTTCATATCATAGACTTTAAGAGATGCCATAACTCCTTTAATTCTAATAGTGTCAAGGTCTCTTGTTTCCTTTATAATTGGCACAATAGACTTATACCTTCTACTTAAACTCATTAACAGTTTTTGCACAATTCTTTCTCAGGTACATCTTCACCAAGTGACTTCAACTTATTCACAATTTCAAAAACCTAGCCAAGTAGTCATCTAGGGTTTCACTTTTTGTCATTCTCAAGTATTCAAATTCAGCCCTAACTGCTTGAAGTTTTACAGCTTTTACCTTTTTGTCACCTTTATACTCTCTTCTCAGAATGTCCCAGGCCCTTTTTGCAGTCTTCTCATTTCTGATATAAAGAAAGAGCTTATCTGTTATTGCTTTTTGAATAAGACTTAATGCCTTGGCATTTTTTGATTCTACCTTCTTTAGAGACTACATGTGCTTCAACTGGACCTTGGTTTGTCTCTCCCTCATCTTTCTTTGAGTCTTCTTTTTTGAGAAACTACTGTGATTGTGCTTCAAGTTCTACCATATGTTATGATGATAGTCTCTATCTCGAAAGCCTAAAAATCATAATTTGCGGCATTGAACTGTGGAGTTTGTAAATCTCCATTGGAAGAACTCGATCCCACTATCTCTCAGTGATTATCAGTGAACCAAACAAAAAAGGAACCACCTTTATCCCTTCTGGGAATTTCAAGAAAGAACCTCACTCACAGCTTACGCCCCTTCTTTAGAATCAGACCTCAAAGCTTTGGTACCATGTTGAAATGGTATCAACCATGTAGTTTGTAGGTTGATCTATAGACAAAGATTGAAGCTTTAACAAAAAAACTTGATATTGAGAGTGAACATAGAGAGTAGAGAATTTTGAATAATACTTGATTGAAATTGAAATAGGGCAATACAAGGTTATAACCCTAAATAAGTCACTTTCTTAGATCCTACATTTTAGGGAGCAAAGACATATCTCTAGCCATTCAGGCCATTGGAGACTACGATCCATCCACTTGGGAGAGGATCGAATGACACAGTACGATCCAAATGGATAAGAATAACATCTGTGTTACTTACTAAAATTAGAAACTAAACCTAGCCGTTGCAAATTTTAGTCTAACGGCTGTTTCTAAAAATAGCAAGTTCTTCACTTCCTTCGATTTCAATTTTCTCTTCAATGTTCTTATGCAGGATCATCATCTGCAGGTTTAATCTTAGGCCTGTGAGACGCTTAACTCTCAACAACACTCACAAAATATTACAACACAACAAATTACTTGTATTACACTCACAAAATATTACAACACACACTCTCAAAGAAATGAGACATAATTTAGAAGGTATTTCTTACTCTATCGAAACAAACTCAAGAACACTCACATTCCTCACAAAGACTACTCACTTACAAGACCCTTCTTACTTTTTACTTGCTTCTCACATCTTGGGTGATTCAAATAGGGTGGATGCCTTCTCCTTTTATAATCAGGGATGGAACCTTGGAGAACCATGGAAGCACTATGCTGGAAATACCTAGCTAATTCCACTTTCTTTGCTAGAATTGTCTAGAATTTTTCCATATTTAATATGCATCCTATGAATATGAAAAAATCTTCTAGCATTTATCTAGAGAACATCAAGAGACTTGCATGATGGGCTGAGCTTACTGAGCTGGTGTTGATCTTTAACACTCACCCTCAATGCCAACTCATTCTTTTCACCATGCTGAGTTGATGACAAAACTTTTTGAACTTCGCATACACAAACCTTTTGTGAATAAGTCCACAACTTGATCGTCTATCTTAATCTATCGCATCTTAATTTCTCCTTGTAGAACATTCTCTTTAACAAAATGGTAATCATGCTTAGTTCTTGCATGAAAAATTGGGTTTTTCGCCAAATGAACAAACGATTGGTTGTCGCAGTATAAAGTTACTGAATAATCTACTGGTTGATTGAGATCATTCATTAACTATACTAACCATGCAATCTCAGTGGCAGAGCCACATGAAAGAGAGGATAGGCTAGGGCCTATACTGGATCTCAACCCTATATGTATTGTCTATTGATTTTTAATTGTTCTCCAATTAATTATATTACTATATATTTTTTTTCTAATTTCTTTCATTTAGCTTAAATGCCCCTTCTAGCATGGATTTTTGCCTTCCGCCACTACAATATATTGAGCAACCATTCCTACTGCCCTGTACTCGGCTTCTATAGTTGACAAAGATAATGTTGGCTGTCTCTTACTACACCATGAAAATGCTCCATAAACAATTCTGAAGACATACCAGTGGTTGATACCCCAGTCTCATGATCTCTTGCAAAATCTATGTCACAGTAGCCAACCAGCTTACAATCCTCACCTTTCTTATACAAGAGACCATAATTAGTTGTACTCTTCACATTTCTCAATATTCACCGACCCACATCTAGATGAGGCTTCTTTGGATTTTGCATGTATCGATTCATCATACAACTCTATAACAAATGTTAGGTCGAGTTAGAGTTACGTAGATCAAATTGCATACCAATTGTCGATACAATGCTTCGAAGTCTTTGCCTTCATGTGCACACATCTTGGCATTGGGTTCCATTGAGGGCTTCCATTCAAATATGCCAAATTTTTATCACAATTTTTTTGTATATTTCTATTAACATAGAAATATCCCTTTTTGTGTGCGATTAACCTTTAGCCTAAGAAAGTGCTTAAGTTGACCAAGTTCTTTCATCTAGAAGCGAACTGACAAATTCTCCATTGTTTGGAAATTTTTTGCCTCATCATCCCTAGTGATGATTAGGTCATCCACGTACACCAGTGCAACATCTAATTTTCATCCATTAGCTTTGACGGGTAAACTAGAATCTACAAGTGCTATAGAGTAACCACTTTGATAGAGAAATTCAGCAATCTTACTGTACTATATACTTGGGATGAGTTTTTCCTCTAAGCCCATTGGTTGCATCATGTAGATATGTCGATCCAGCTCCGTATTCAAAAAGGAATTTTCACATTCATCTTATGTAAGCTCTAGTCTTTGTTAGTTGCAAGTTCAATTTAAACTCATATGGTTGTAAGTTTTGCCATTGGACTAAACATTTGATCATAATCTATTCCATACTTCTAAGAGAAATCTCGAGCCACCAGTCGAGCTTTGTACCTTTCGTTTGATCCATCAGAACGATGCTTTATCTTGTACACCCATTTACAGAATATGGGTCACATTTCTTGGCTTTGGCACCAAATCCTAAGTATGATTTTGCTCAAGCGTAATGTAGTTACATTGGCGTATTTAGGATTTGGCTTTCATATTCTCGTTAACCTTTTAAGTTGTGATTGGGGGGTTGATTATTCCATTTCACTAACTGGTGGCTACTATACACCAGTTTGCCAAGGATTCTTAGTTACTTCTTACTCAATATTGTCACCATCAAGTGAATCTTCAGACTCATCTACACTTGACTAGATTTGAGCAGTTTGCTCCCTCATCTTTTTGTTGTAGCTTATCTTTAATTTCTCTTGAATCAAGTAAAATCTCATTATCTGAGGACCACTAAGAAGATGCTTCATCAAACATCACATATCGTGATGTGTAACAACTTTTAGTCCTAGGATCACAACATTTTCATCATTTTCTCTTGCCATCATATCCCACAAAGATACACTTGATTGCCTTCTTGTCAAACTTGTTACATAAATGACTAACAAATATGTAGCACGCACATCCAAATACCCGAAAGTAGCTAAATGTAGGTTTCACATCTAACATTTCTCAAAGGCTAAAGGAAATTGTAACCTTGGTTGAGGAAACCTGTTGAGCATATGAGCTATAGTTCTCATTGCTTTAGCCCAAAACCTTCTTGTACGTTCTTCGCATGTTGCATATTTTGACAAATTTATGCAAGATGTTTGTTTTGTCTTTCTTCTACATCGTTATGTTGTGGTGTGTTGGTATAAGTGAACCGATGATGTGTGTGGAGAAGATGCACAAACTCGTTTAACTTGCAAGACAGTAAACAATTGTAAACAATCAATGACAGATAGGTGTTGGCCAAATGGCCTCTGACGGTTAAGTTAGTAAGCAAATATTTGTGACTCAAGTAATAGACAAGGGAATAAGAGAGATAATTACGTTACCAGATATGAGCCCTAGATGGGTGTATTTATACCAATCGAGATATAAACCTTTTAGGATATGAAATTTGTATTAAACTAAGAAAATCTCAGAGGATATCTAAGAGTAAATATTGCATCCTCTTAGAAGTATGATTACTTGCAGTGCATGCCAATCTTTATATTGTAAGTATTCCAAGAATATAGGAAACCTGGCTAATTCCTTACTGAATAGGATGATGGTGTCATTATTGCTCTGTCTGTACAACTCAGTTGCAAAAGTTGTTGAATCAATGACTAGACTTCTGAAGTATACGTATTTCAATTTGCCTTACTTCGGTTCTCGAAATCATGGTCCCAAAGTTACCCTTAACTATGCTAAAACAATTCTTTCTCTTAAAGGTGGATAGTTATCTAAAGACTATGCCTTTCAAAGTAAATCAAAATTTGTAGTATTTAAAAACTTTTCTAACACTCGGCGACCCAGCCTCATAACTATTACAAAGAAATTAAGGTGTTTCGGATTCAGGCGTGCAGTCTGGATAATCGTGCCACAAATTTCACAATGATGAATGTCTTAGTTGTGTGTGCATGGAGAATGAGAAACTGTCTGTTGTCTTCCCAACTAATTTCGGCTGTCGAATTTGTTGATATTGCAGCGACGGTTTAGATTCGATGATAAGATGATTTTGAAATATCTTCTGTAAATATGTATGGAGCTCTTCTTTGTATTTTTCACACTTCCAAAATTTTCAAGTTTTACGCTTATCCAAGAAAATTCCAAATCTTTCTACCTTTTGTTTGTCTAAAATTCTGTGCTTTCTCAATCCTTCCTTTAAATCTTCAAAATTTTGAACCATGTCTGCTTCTTCTATTGTTTTATTTTCAATTTGGTGGAAATTTTGCATGTTGATTGTCCTTGGCTAAGTAGTTTCAATTAAATCTTTAAGCCTATTAGAGTGGAATACTTAGGATTTCTCATCATTTGCTTCCAAAATTATATAATATAGTTTAATCCGACAATTTTTCCAAGTTAAACCAACTTCAGAGTAATGAGTATTGGAGCGAAACACAGGTAAGTTTGTAGGCTTGGGATAGAGCTCAAAGTCCCCTTTGGTAATGATGCAAGATTTATACGCACACAAATTAAACCCTCTTTTTGTCAATTGTAGTAAATATGTAAGTAGGGATCGTTCTGGACCGGGGATTAGGAGGGATTGTTAATCACTTGGATTTGACTCAAAAACGTAAAAACACTATACTAAACTCAAAGAATGCAAAACTAAACTTTAAAACACTAAGACAAACCAAAAGACTCAAACAACACCCAAAACACTCAAAACTGCCTTAAAAACACTTTCTGGGCAGTTTTGAGCACTTTGAGTACTTTGGACGAATTTTGGGAAATAAATTGATTCAAAACACTTAGAAACACAAACTAAGACACTTTCTAACTAAATTGGACAATAAAGTAAAGGGGGATTGAGGTTTTGAAGAAATTAAACTAAATGCACAGATTCTAATTAAAACAGATTGTAAAAACGAAATTGATGAAATAGAATGATGAGAAACTAGTTAGAGGGTTCCTTATCCACACATGAACATATGCATATAATTTGATTCCCAGTTATGACTTCAACAAACGATGAATGACAATGCTCCAAGTTAATTAGGTCCGCTTAAACTAACTTTCAGATTTCCCTAGATTCATTGGATTGAATGGGATACGCATTACAACCAAATTATTCTTAATCAAAGTCCCTAACTATGGAATACGCATGATAGAGACATTCAACAAAGATCATTAAGTTCAACGGAAATCATAAACATCGACTAGGCATTCATAACTATGGAATACGCATGATAATCCAGCCTAGGGTTTACTAAACACAATCGTGACTAGTGATTTTTACTACTCATGAATATAAGTTCATAACGATTAGGTGAAATTGCCTTATATCCTAGCATCAAGTTTAGGCATGCAAATTAAGTGTCGACCCTCAACCCACATACATAAACAAGTTCTTAATCAAAACAGAAAAGTAAACCACATCTAAAGTTCATGAATTCATAAATGGAGTAAATCAAATCATAACCAACATATGTCCATGGCTTCAAATTCGCCTCTAACTAAAAAGAGGTTTAGCCACTCATGATTACAAAACAAAGAGAATTTAATTTAAACATTGAAATCAAAGAAACACCTAAACATTCCAACAACTCAAACTTGAATTGTATGAACGTTTAGGCCCTCTTCTCTTCCTCTTCGTTGCTGCACAAGGTCTAAGGTGAGTTTTGGAGTGGTGTGAAGTGTTTTGGATTTCTGGAATGGTGGAGGAAGGCACGGCACAAAGGGATTGTTTTTGTGCCGTGAGTTGTGTGATTGAATGGATGGAATGGTGGAGTGAATGGATGAATTTCTGTGGTGAATGGGAATGAATCCTTTGTGGCTGCAATGGATGCTTATTTATAGGTAGAATAGGGGGATATGTGGCTGAAATAATGAAGGAAATGCATGTGAGTGACAGCTAGGTTATGATGATGAATGCATGTGGCTGAAATACTTAAAGAGTGATGGGATGCACGGCACAAAGGGAGATGGCTGATTGAGTGTGCATGTGGCTGATTTATGAAGGGAATGCATGTGCAAAACAGCTAGGATATGATGATGAATGCATGTGGATTAGGTTGGAATTGCCAAGGTTATGCACGGCAAAGGGTTTTGTTTGTGTGAATGATGGCAGATTGTGTGGGTGATATGTGAATGTGGTTGAATGATTAAGTGGCTGAATTAAAGAATGGGAAAGTGGCTGTTTTGATGGAGGAACAAGTGCATGTGCACGGTTTTGGGAGAAAATGGGAGTGCATGTGGCTGCAATGGTTTAAAGGGTGAATGCATGTGCAATGATGAAGTGGGATGGCTGAAATTGTAAGGGGAATGCATGTGGATGTGGCTAGGTTGTAAAGCTGGAATTGTGTGGTGATGTGCACGGCAAAGGGTTGTGTATTGTGATGCATGTGGCTGAAATTGGTTGGGAAAACATGTGAAGGAATGATTAAGGTGAATGAATAATGAAATGGGAAAGCATGTGCAAAAGGGGAATGCATGTGGCTGCAAGGTTTTGTGTTAGGTGATGGGTGCATGTTAAGTGATAAGTGTTTGGTTATGATAAGTGATAAGTGTATGGTTATGATAAGTGATAAGTGTATGGTTATGATAAGTGTATGATATGTGGTTATGATAAGTGATAAGTGTATGATATGTGGTTATGATAAGTAATGGGAAAGCATGTGGATTAGGTTGGAAAGGTGTGTGAGGTGTGGCTGAGATTAGGGTGAAAAGAAATGTGGTTTTAAGTAGTTAGAATAGGAAACAAAGCCCTTCTTTGCACGACAAGGAAGGGAAACATAAGGGGACACACGACATGGCTTAAGGTTGCAAGTTTTGTAACTTAGAATAGGTAGGATCCTTTGATATTAGGTCTTCAATTTCGTCCATTCCTTGGCTCCAAACATAAGCTATCCATTCCAAGCCCAATTTTGCTCCAAAATGCTCCAAAATGCTCCAAAATGCACCTTTTTGCATCCTTAGCCATATGAACCTAGAAACACACGAAAATGGCATAAAGGACTAAAATAACTAAAGAAACACAACGTACATGCATGAGAACAAGCCAATTAAGTCGCATAAATATGCTCCTATCAGGTAACGTTAATTTGGAAAAACATCACCTCCCAAACTTAGGGTTTATAAGGAATTTTACTGCGATAGTTTTAGTACTCCCTCACCTGGCACTGGGTATTAAGCCCATGAGAAATTTTTTGCCCCAGACTTGCTTTGATGCATTGATGGACTAAAGATGAGAAAGCGTCGAGTTGTACCTGGAATGTCTTTGAGATTTCTTAGTATCTCATTACTTGTTTGACCATGACTTTTTTCCTATATGTTGGTTCACCTTGCCCCGTTCCAGGTCTGAGGAATCCAAAAATCGTAATGTATTACCGAGAAAGGGCTTCCTTCTTAGTCTGTATTGCATGTTCATCTCTAATGAATCTTAAAAGAAAGTTTGTAAGGGACTTGGTCGCCTGCATGTAGGTCAGAAACACCATAGGGTCGGGCCCGGGAATTTGGGGCCCTAGACGAGCCT
Source organism: Pyrus communis (assembly GCF_041283825.1). Classification (NCBI taxonomy): domain Eukaryota; kingdom Viridiplantae; phylum Streptophyta; class Magnoliopsida; order Rosales; family Rosaceae; genus Pyrus; species Pyrus communis. The sequence goes on along the minus strand of NC_142579.1, from coordinate 19,021,797 downwards.
TCGAAGTGGGAACCTAAAGTTCTCTGATCTTTGGTTCTTTGTACATTGATATGTATAGAAAAGAATTCACCTAATAAAAAAAAAATCTCTTTCTACATCAAACATGATTAAAAATTAATATAAAAAGTGGACAGATATACAAACATTACTTAAATATTACACGTCTCATGTTTTAGACATAAATGTACTAAATGTTTATAGTGAGTTGAAGATTAAGAGTGAAGAAAAATAAAACTTGATGATCTAGAAAATAAAGAATAATAAAACCTGATTGACGAGTACAATAAATTCAACAATGCCAATTGTTTCTCTTGTGTTTTTTTTTCAAAAATCAACATCACACTAGCAAATCGAATATTACAATAATCCATTGAATAATAAATATTGAAATAAAAATAAAAATTCAAAGTTTTGATTACCTTAAAGTACAATCTTTAAGATCATATGATAGTTGATTTAAACATTCGATAGAAATGGAGAGATTGAGTAACTAAAAAGGTAGCTCCATGTTTCGAACTCAACACCCTAAAGAAAAAGGAAGCTGAACATTTCCATTGCACCGCCAAATGAATTATGATATTTCTTACTTTTTATGTATTTATATGTTCATTACAGGATATCCCTTCGAAGTAGAGGCTCTAGGCGAGTGCCTACATAGACTACCCTCAAGGCTAACCCTGGAAACACCTTTGGAATCATTTTGTCAAACATTATGCATCAGACCTGAGCATTTCTAATCGGACTACACTTAGCTAACTTGGCTAAGACATTTCCATGTAACAGAGCTTAGTTCGAATAAAATTCCACATGAAGATTTTCTAGTCTATATGCCTCATTTGAACCTACATTAGACACATAGTGTTGCACAATGAACGTTGGTCTGGGATAAAAGTAATTGTACTCAGGGTCGGAGTTCAAGCCACTGCTCAGATGATTTTTGGATCGCCCTTTCGATTATCCCTCAAATGGCGTAAAGTCTGGGTTCGAATGTTATAACCCACAATCTTATGTTGTATAAACTTTTCGGAGGTTGGATGGTGCATTGGACTTTTAGATCAGAGGCAGTGTCCCCGTGTCTATATCTTACCTACCGTAACTGCGCTTAATACGACTAGAGTCTCCTAAGCTATTAACCGAACACTACAAAATGAGCTAAATGACACTTCTTTGATACTATCACTTCAATTTTTACAGTTGTAATATCCGAAGTTTTAAAGTTGTGTGTTATTTAGGTTTTTGGGGTATCCCATGTACCGGAAAAATGACAAACATGTTGTAGATATAAGATAATCAAACTATGAGAATTTTTTGTTGTGAAGATAATTGAATTTTGACAAAGGATTGTGACTGAATCCGAAAAGGAATGTCTACATATCTATGGGAAGGAGAATCAAATCACTGGTAAAAATCTTTTAAAAGATGATAAAACGAAAATCTCCATCGGGGATCATCTTTGATGAATAGCCTATTAGGGAGGGGGCAGTGTTAAAGAAATGAGTTTTCTTGCGTTCACGTAGACTACGGCGTTGAAATCTTTAGTGGTATCGCCTAAGCTTGGTGATGTTCCACCTTTTGGTAATTAGAGTTTTATCTATATGCTGTAGATTGTACGTTCCTTTACCTCTTACTTCTACGACTTTATACAGTCCTCCTCAATTGGCTTTGAGTTTGCCCTCGCATGGTACTTTTATGTTCTCCAAGACTTCTCTTAGGATGAGATCCTTGACTTGAAGGCTTTGAGGTTTGACAACTTTGTTGTAGTAGGACGGGATTCGCTATTGGTAACCAGCAAGTTGGACTTGGGTGCATTCCCTACGTTCTTCCAAGAAGTCGAGGTTGGACTAGAGAATTCCAGCATTCTCCAATGCAGTTTACTCTTTGGTAACTCGAACAAGGATAATGGCTTGTGTTCCATAGGCTATGAAGAATGAAATTTCTCCAGTCTTTTTTCGAATAGTCGTGCCATATACCCATAAACTCCAAGCACTTCTTCTGGCCACTTGCTTTTCTTCTTAAGCCTATTATTCAAGCATCGCAGGATAGTCTTCTTTGAAGCTTTCTCTTGCCTATTGACTTGGGGGTACTGTAGAGTAGAGGTAAGATAACAGATTTCAGGTTCTTTGTACCAATCCGTGACTTTGGATCAGTTGAATTACAGTCCAATATCCGTAATATGGTGTGGGGAATTCTAAAACGATAGATAATGTTCTTCTAAATGAAGGATTTAATTGCTACACCGGTAGTTCGAGACAAAAGCCCTACTTCGATCCACTTGGAGAAATAACATGTTGCTATAATTAGATACTCTTTGTTTCCTTGAGCTTCTTTAATAGACTGACAAGATCGATGCCCCACTGCATGAAAAACCATGCCTAAGTTAAAGCGCTAAGTTTTTATGGGTGTTGATGGTTCGTTAGAGTGTATTTTTAGCATTTGTCGCAAGTCTAGGCGCAACCTGAAGTATCATGTCTCATGGTGGGCCAATATTACCAGCTATTTAATACTTTCTATGCGAAGGACCTTCAACTTGAATGGTTTCCCACATGTACCAGAGTGGATATCGTTGCGGATATTTAACCCCATCTCCAGAGTGACACACAAGGTATGAGGTTCAGAATAGGAACATTGGTAAAGTCTTTCGCATATGACAATGTATCTCGAAGCCAATCCTCGGGAAGTTTTTCATCTTGGATGTAATCAATGATCTTGTTTATCCAATTCTCTCTTATCTTAATAGCAGCCATTATATCTGGTTCATGTTTAAGAGTACTTGGGACAGCAAGGTACTCGAAGGGAATTGTTGGTCAAAGTGAGTAATCAACAGTGGATGCGATGTTTGCTAATGCATCGACATGACCGTTCTCATTCTTTGGAATTTGCCAAATCTTGAGCTTTTCAAATCCTTCAAGTAGTGCTTTGGCTTTAATCAGGTAGAATTCTATAGTGGGATTGTGAGTGGCATAATCTCATTTGACTTGGTTGACAATCATTGTTCGGTCGTAATGGAATGTAAGCTCTTTGATTTGAAGCTTTGTTGTTACCTTAAGGCCGGTGAGTAGAGCTTCCTATTTTGCTTCCTTGTTGCTTGCCTGGAATTTGAGCTCTAAGGTTTTCTTGACTACGAGTCCATCCGGTGTCATCAAGACCATTCTTGGCTTTTCTTTGTTCACATTTGATGATTTGTCCATGTAGAGTTTCCAAAGACAATGTTGGAACCCCCAGTCCCACATCGGACAGAGGGAGAAGAGAAGAGTGCTTTAAATAGAAATACCCCTCTCTAATTAACACCGAGGCCTTTTGTGATAAAACCCCACACCTGAGGATTGTGTAGGTGGTTAAGTGGGGACAGTATCGGTGTTGTTGGAGTGGGCCCTCGGCCCGTCGACCTGAAAATTTCCACATGGTATCAGAGCCAGGGGACGGGCCCGTACTGCCACGTGATTGGGTGGGTCCCCATTGGCCCCGCGTGATTGTCCACGTAGGCCAAAGATGCCACGTGTTTGGGTGGGTCCCCATTGGCCCCGCGTGATTGGGTGAGTCCCGACATGGCTCCACGTGGTTGCCGATGTGTTGAAATTCACGTGTGACCCATAAATGGGGTCTCACGTGCGGGGGAGTGTTGGAACCCCCAGTCCCACATCGGACAGAGGGAGAAGAGAAGAGTGCTTTAAATAGAAATACCCCTCTTTAATTAACACCGAGGCTTTTTGTGATAAAACCCCACACCTGAGGATTGTGCAAGTGGTTAAGTGGTGACAGTATCGGTGTTGTTGGAGTGGGCCCTCGGCCTGTCGACCTGAAAATTTCCACAGACAAAGATTCTCAAGTGTTTTCTGCATATTTGTGAAGGTTGGGACATCTTGATTACCCATGGTAAATTATGCTACAAAGTCCGTGCACGTTTAGGCTCCGATCGAATTCTTGGGCCGATAGACGATTTTGTGTTACCCCTGTTTGATGACCCATTTGGTGATTCTGGATGATGCGTCTGGATTGTATAGGATGGATTGAAGTGAGTATTCGGTCATGTAGATAGCTCAGAATGATTGAAAATATGGTCGGAGCTTCCTGGCTGCTGTTACTAATGTAAGAATAAGCTTTTCCATTTTCAGATACCTGGTCTTTTGTTCGAGAAGAGCTTTAGACACGTAATATCTTGATGAACAAATTATATTTCTCGTAAGTGCACGAATCGATATGATAGGATAGCAAGCAAATACGAGTATCGTACCCACAAAGATTTGTAAAGTCACTTGATTAAGTCTAATTATGCAGTACCCACAAGAATAGAAATAACAAAAACAACTAAACTATGAAGTTCAAATAATTAACCAAAGAGAAGTTGATCAAGTAATCTAAAGTGCAGTAAATTAAAAAGAGAATTTGTGTAAATAATTTCCGAAAACAATGGTTGAAACACTAGGTATCCGATTTCACCAAATCAATACAATTCAATTTTGGTTCTAGGGTTCGTTCTTTCTTTATTATGATTGTCCATTAGGCGTCCGGGTATAACCAAGTACTTTTAATCATCAACTTAACCATGGCGTCTAGTCTAAGTCAATAATAAAAAATCCATTAAGTGCAAGAAGAACAAAGAAAACTAGAAAGTGTCTTAACATAGTGTTTGCATCAACAACAATTCATTCATCCAAGAGAGCTACCTCAAGGCTAAGCATATGGCGTCTACTATAACCTTGTCTCATACATCTAAAAATTCATATTAAAGGCAGCTATTCAATAACATGAACATAAAGAATGATTTGAGCACAATGAATGAAACTAGAAACCTTTAAATTGATAAAAGAATAAAGTTAACTAAGACATAGAATCATCATGAAGGTTACACCGAATCCCTAGTAAAGAATTTAGTTACTCATAGCCATCAAATTATAGGAAATCATAATTATGAAAGTCATAAGTACAAAGTCTGAGAAAGATATTGAAAAATCCTTAGAGAACCCCTTGGTGTCTGGTTTCCTCCTTAGATTAATCCTCTAAGCAATCTGATGATGTCAGTCCCTTCCTTTCACACCACTGCTCCTTTCCCTTTTAAATAAATGTCCAAAGAATATAGAGTTTCATTAAACCTTTGCTGCAATTGTTGAATTCTAGCCCAAATAGGAGTCCCAATATCATTAGACTTCGGTTTCCTGACTCAAACTAGACTCAAACTATTCAGAATCGCGTAGAATTCCTGAACCCACCTTCTCGCATTAAAACATGTATAGTTTCTTCTAGAAGCATCAAAATCATGATCTATAAAATTTGACTAAAACTAGACATCCAAAGCTTTCCGTACATATGTGATACAACACTTAGTTGATCCTGATGAATTTGTGATGTCCTAACGAAAATGATAGTTTTGCGTAACACATTCCAGCTCCAGTTATAATTCCCAAATAGTAGCCATTAAATTGCGGATTGAACAAATTAGCATCTAGTGATCATTGAAATACTTCTTGACTTCAGTTCTTTACAGCTTTGATCCTTTTTAGCCTTAAAATCACCAAACGACTCCAAAGTCTTTTCTACGGTTCATTATCCACCAAATACGCACTAGACACATCAAACAACCAATTTCACAAGAAAACATAGCATAAAACTTAAGAAATAGGGGCAATATAAATGTATAAATATTGTGTTATCATATATTAGTTCATGCTTCCCCAAGTCTTCCCTACCCACTATTTTGGATAGGAGTGGTGGATCGGACATGTATTCCTTCAACTTCATGAAAGTTTCTTCAATTTCATCTGTTCAGAGTAGGAATTTGTTCTTCTTTATTATAGTAAAGAAGGGTTAGCACTTTTTAGTGGACCGTAAGAGGAATCGACTAAGAATAGCTGCATTTAAGCCAAGCTCTGGATTTCCTTCAAGGTGACTTCATTTCCATGATCTCCTTGATCTGGTCCAAATTGGTTTCATTTTTGCGCTTTATGACCAAATAACCTAAGAACTTTCATGATGCTACTCTAGAAGTGCACTATTTTGGATTGAGCTTCATGTTGTACTTTTAGAGTAGGTCGAAATATTCTTAAAGGTAAGTGAAATGGTATTTCTTCCTTTTCTCTTAACTACTACATTATCGATGTATACTTCCATCGTTCTCCAATCTTTTCCTTGAATATTTGGTTGGCCAGCCTCAGATAGATGCCCCTGCATTTTTAAGCCCAAAAGGCATAACCTTATAATACATAGTCGATCCATGATGAAGAATGTTTACCCATATCTGGCTTGTAGCTAGAATAAGCATCCATGAAGTTCAACAGCTTGTGCCCTGCTGTGGAATTGACTAATAAGTCAATCTGAGGCAGAAGATAAGGGTTTCTGGGATATGCTTTGTTTAAATCAGAGAAGTTCACACAGATTCTTCATTTTATGTTTTTCTTTTGCACAAGCACCACATTGGCCAGCAAGTTTGGGTGGTGGACCTTAATAATGAAGTTAGCATCTTTGAGCTTATCAATCTCCGCTTCGATGATCTTAATCGCATTGTTTTGTGATTGCAATTTCGCTGGATAACCAACTTCGCCATTAGGTCCATGTTAAGACAATGCCAGATTGTTGAGGGGTTGATTATTGGCATTTCTTCTGCGATGAATAGTTCTTTTTCTTGATCTGACAATTTAGATCCGATTGTCAATGTTGAGGCTTATGTAGACAACATCTTCATTTACCTTAGATTGTGGTGTGTTTCCATCTTGGGGGTTAAGGTCTAAGTCAAACTCCTTGTAACTCATTTGTTGACCTCTACAGTGAAATTTTTATGCTGACTCCTCCGTGGGACTAGTAGAGCTCCGTTCTCCTTTATGAATCATGTTTATACTCTCTACCAATATAGAGTTGATGCCTGATCTCCTTTAGTTTCTTTTACTCAGCCAGGTGAAAGGTAATGGAGTAAATGGTGGTAAGATAAAGGGACTTCCCTCATCTTGTGGATTTAGTTCCAACCGAGTATGGTGTTACGTGAAGTCGGAAAATCCATGACATGGAAGACCATTAAGTAGTTGTATAGTTCCGCCTGAACTGCGACCTTCACTGTTTCGAGCAATTAGACAAGCGTGTAGTTAAAGGTAGGTAGGGTGGTTTTACCCTTACTGATATTGTCTACAATTCTCATCATTTCAGCTGTATCTTTGAAGAAAATGCTGATTCTAGAGCCATTGTGCACCAAAACATGACTAACTATGGTGTTGGAAATTTGTACCTTGATGACCAATGCATCATCGTGTAGGGACTGTATGTCTTTCAAATCTCAATAAGAGAACATTAGGATGTTGGAGTCGATTGGAAAGGGATATGTTGATGGAAGCTACCATTCTAAGCTTCTATAAGCTGATTTTCTTTACTTTTTGGTTTTACCTAGATACTTTTGTTCTCCATAGATGCAGTTGACGTTGAGAACCAATTTATCAATTAAACTTTGGTTTCCAGGAGGTCCCTAAGATTTTTTGGATCTTTTGCGAGACGTTATGGGATGGGCAATGACGCTTCCTGAAAGGGTTCAAATTAATAGTTCTCGCTGAGGTTAACCATGCTTGTTCTCCATGATTGCGATATCGTTGCTCCATATGTGCAGATTTACTACGGATGGTATTGAGTCTATGACCTAACTTCTGTTGTATTCGTGTTCGTCGACCCTGGAAAATAAAGTCCCACATCATTCAACTATGTCTTTAAACTCTTTAAACATTGAAAATGTGTTTGAATTTTCTTTCATAAAGAAAACCCACACATACCTAGAAAAGTCATCAATGAACATCACCATGTACCGCATCCTATTGATCGATGGTTACCTAACAAGCTCACCAATCAAAATGAACTAGCTCCAACTATTCTCTTGCTTTGAATTTTGATTCCTTATATGGTATTTGATGAGCTTTACCATATTAGCATCTCGCACAGATCGTATGTGTTCTCACGTCAAGTTGAGGAAGACCTTTAAGCATTGATTTCTTCATCATCACACTTAAATTGTGATAGTTAACACGACCTAGTCTCATGTTCCACAAACATGTTGTGTCATTTCTCTTTGTCTTGTCGACATATGCACACTCTCTAGATATTGCATAGACTTACTGAAATCATCATCCTTTCATTGTTGGCGTCTTTGAGATCTTGAGGTATCGATAAACCTTTACATCTCATGGACCAAACAAGACATAGTTTCCTAGTGATGCCAACTACGCCACTGCAAATAGATTGTTCTTCACACCCAAAACATGGTTTATATCTTGAGAGGCACATGGTTAGTGTCGAACCTGGGCATAATTAATGTCTTACAAATATGAGCAATTAGTAACCTCGAGTTGTTGGCTATCACCACCAAACGACCTCTTTTATCCTCAGTTATATTTTGTAACTTTTTCTCATCAACTATCATGTGGTTTGAGCAGCTTGAATCCATGAACCAATCATTCTTGTACTCAATCAATTCTAGACTTGATACTATGAAAGCAAACTTCTAGTCCCCAATAGCAAACGACCTAATATTCCTCCATGTTCTCATTTGTTTTGGAAGTGGAGACATTACTCTATACGGGCTTTTAAACCAACATCCTTCACCATATCGTTCTTTCTTTTCATAATTCTAACATTTTCCATGAAATATTTATTATTTTTGGATTGGCCACTGGTGCCATGATACTTTAGAGCTCCCATTGACCTAGAAATCCCTCTTGTTGATGACCTGCTAACTGTCACCATCGCTTTTAGATCTAGCAATTACATGTTTCTTGAAGCTACATTAACTTTTTTTGGTGTAAAACAATTCCTCACCTTTTGGCGAGACCCTCCCAATTACTAAGCCAAAGCTTCTTGATTGGCAAGCAAATTTTCAAACTCAACAAGTGATGGTTGAGTTTGTCACCCTTGTACAGCAGTAATGAAGCCTAGGTTTTCGGGTCTCGGACTATAAATACATATTTTTTTTATCTTGGATTCTAAAATGGCAGCAGTAATGTCTAATTCAAAAACTAATTCAGAAATTTCACTGCATATGGACTTTACCTTGTGGAACTATTGAGCAATTGTCACGTCTCGTTGTGCCACTAATAACAACTCATTATCGAGAAATTATAGCCTTGCATCACTCATTTTTTAAAAGAGTACGGCGATGGTTGTGGCTTTTCATATGTGCCCTAATATATCTTTTTCAATTGTTGTTTTTAGGACGAATGTGATCTTACCTACTTTGATCTTCCACTTATGCAGAGTTCCATTAGTGTGCGTCTTCTTCCAGCTGAATAATTTCATTACCACTGACAACCTCCCAAAGATCTTGTCAGCTGAATAATTTCATTACCACCGACAACCTCCTAAAGATCTTGTCCTTGTAGATAAGACTCCATGCACGAGTGTTGTGATTTTTCTTATTGAGCATCTTAATTCCTCCAATACTTGAAGATCACCCATCACGTTGGGCCAAATTTTGACACATCGAACAAGATTAGTCAACAATCTTGCGTAATACTAAACTCCTCACGATTCTCAAAAGCTTCACCAAAGTTGGCCTTCGGTCGAACCAATATGATACCAATTATTGAGAAAATTAGAGTACCAAACTATAGTATTAAAGTGTTAGAGAGACAAAACAAGTAAACAAATTAGAAGTTATGACACTATCTTATTTCTAGAGACAAACTTAAGAACACTCACACTCCTCGCAAACACTACGCACTTACAATACCACTCTTACTTGCTTCTGACTTCTTGGTTGGTTCAAATAGGGTGGATGCCTTCTCCTTGTATATGAATGGATGGAACCTTGGAGAAGCATAGAAACACCATGCTAGAAATATCTAGCTAATTCCACTAACTTCCTCTATTAGAATTGTCTAAATTCTTTTCATATTTTAATATGCATCCCATGCATATGATATAATCTCCTTGCATTTATCTAGAGAACACCAAGAGACTTTCGTAATGGATTGGGCTTATTGGGCTGGTGTTGATCTTTAACAGTACATAGCTCAACATATTTTGCCACCTAAGTCCATCAGTTCCAGTAATAATTCCTTTTTAGTGGTGTTATTCCTGTCCCAATTTCTTATCTTCCCACTCACCTTTTATGAAAATTTTAATTACAAATTTGTCCATTTGTAAAATGACTACTTACCCTCTTTTGCATTATTACTTTTTATTTTTATTTTTTAAAAACTAAACGTTTGCGCGTGATGACTCTCACGCTGATTAAACGATTTGTCTACCTTAAACCCTAACTTATCTTCCCATCTCCTTTCATTCACAGAAAGCAAAAAGAATGAACTTAGAAGATGACGCTTTCATTGAAGAGGTAGAAGATGACTTTTCAATGAAAGAAGTAGATGATTATGTTTTCATTAAAGAGGAAGAAGAATAATTTTATTTGTGTGCATTTGAATTTCTCGCCAGCGTACAATTGAACATTTCGTCATCAAACTTTTCATTTAAATTTGCATCTCTCTGGTTTTTAATTTGAATTTTCATTTAACTTTTGCTTACAATATTTTGGTTAGTTAGGGTTCTGGTCAATAGTGCAAGTCACATGGAGCTGCAATGGAGGATTGGTTCACGTCTGTTCATATGCGTATTGTGTGTGTGTATACACACACACACACATACATATACATATACATATAAAAGGTTATTTTAAGGATAATAGTGGGTGGAGAAATAACACTCAATTTTTTAACTTTTTATGGTGAATGGAATTATAATGTGGATGGAGAAATAAGTCAATAGGGTAGGTCTAGCTGCTCTTTTTTTTTTTTTTTTGTTCCCCATAGTTCTGATAAAGGATAGTTTATTTGCGGTCCCTAGTCTCTAACTATTATAGACTCAAACCTTATGCATTTTAGATTTTTGATTGAAGTCACTCTCCAGCTACATAAATGACATAATAATAAAAGAGATGCAATAATATCAATAAAGACTCAACCCTTTTTTTTTTGCTTTCATTTACACTACGAATTTAATTATTCAAATTTGCTTATGGGTTTTGATAAAATAAAATAAAATAATAATAATTGTTTATGGGTGCATTCTAGATTATATATAAAAAAAAAAAAATTTATTTTATTTTTTTATTTTTATGAGTACATTGATATAATAAAATTTGGCTACATCTTATATATAAAAAATTGGTACATTTACATAAAAAAGTGGTTACATTTTATGACACACCCCGACCGAGATCAGGGCATGCTGGCGTCACGTGGAAGTGACGTAACCATGTGCACAGTGCGGAAGCTAAGAAATAATAATAAAAGTATGAATAAATAAAAACCAAGCTTTACACTGCGTAAATAACATACATGTGCAAGCGTAAGTGTGAAAAACAATGTTCAGAGCACGGAAGACCTAGTGCAGTCCGGGAGAAACAACACTAAATAAACACACCCAAATGTGGTCCTACACTGGTGATAATCTGTCAGATAAGCCGAGAAATCCTCTGGGGAGCCACCAAAAGTGCTAGCCAAACTAGAACTTGGAGGGGCGCAAAACAGAAAGCGTGAGTGGGCAAAAACAAAGTTTTTCAAAAATCATTTCATAAACAAAGTTCTAATGCCTCGCCGTAAAACCTGTATACTTCCTAGAAAATAGAACATATACGTATATATAAGTCATGCTCAGAAATATGCCATGTCAAATGCCTCTAAATAAAATGCAAATACTCAGGTAATGCCAATCAATGCCATGTAATCTGTCAGCCGGAGTCACCTAACGTGACCTGTATGGCTGAATCTAGAGCTCAAATCTCCAACTCACTAACTACACCTGCACACGAGTCGGAACCACCTAAAGTGGTCTGTACAACAGGACTGGGTGTAAATAAGTACGCTCAAGTGCTACGATCACGTGAAGACTGGGCGAATAATCACAGGTCACCTATGAGTCGGAACCACCTAAAGTGGTCTGTACGACAGGACTGTGCACCAAACTTGGATCCAAGATGAGCGTGTGGTGCGAGAGGTGAACATCACGTGAAGGACTGTGCCCAACTCTGGGCGGGAGCACTAACATCGGGGGTGCAGGTTATGAGCTCTCTATGCATCTCATATCACCACTAAGCATAAACATAAACCATAAGTTACCTGGCACTTACCTGTGCGTTTGCAGCACCAAACATATGTATATATGCAACTAATAATGCATAATTAAACGGGCAAACATAATGCATGGCATATAAACGTATAAACGTTTCATTTCACTTTATGGGAAAAACACAAGTATATAGGTATATACGGAAAACCAAAAGCCCACTCACTGGTATGTAGAAGGGTCGTAACTCCCTTACCTCGAGTGACTGCACTCGTCCTCGGGATAGGTCTTACCTATATGTGAAACAACTATAAAAACGTTATTTTGAAAGCACATAACCAACATTACAAAATAACTTCTCATATAATACTCAAATGAGGTGTATGAATACACCAACGTGATCTACTCAACCTCACGAACATCCCCATATTTTTAAAATAATTTTCTGACACTGCACGTGTCTCGCACACTGATGGCGTCAGTTAACGCCGTCACGAATATTCTGTTAAGTCTAACAGATTCCGTTAAAGCCATTAGGAATATTCCTTCCAAATTGACGGAATATTCTGTCATCTTCTCCGGCCAAACTCCGGTGCTGTTGTCGTCGCCGAAAAACCGAGAAAACTTCCAAACTTCGTATCTCACTCGTTTTTCACCCAAATTTCACAAAATTGGTACCAAAATGAAGCTTACAACTAGAGGAACAAATCCTTACCACTTTCAAGCACTAAAACCAATGGAATCTTGTCGGGAAAACTCCACCAAATCCGGCCAAACCTGCAACTCACGATCTTGATGTCTAAAACCTTTAAACGAACCACCCCGAGCCTCCTGAGGACCTCACCAAGCTTTCTACAAGCTTGAAATTCCCAAAAACACAAAAATTAACGTGTGCATGAACAGTACCCCGATTTACACCTCTCGGGTTCGACGTGAAAGTGAAGGTTCCTGGTGCGAGAATTATACGCACACAAATTAAACCCTCTTTTTTTCAATTGTAGTATAAGTATAAGTAGGGATCGTTCTGGACCGGGGATTAGGAGGGATTGTTAATCACTTGGATTTGACTCAAAAACGTAAAAACACAAACTAAAACACTATACTAAACTCGAAGAATTCAAAACTAAAAATAAGAAAGATTAAGACTAAGACTTAAACGAAATATGGGGGGATTGATTTTGGACGAATTTAAACTAAAATGGATAGATTGTAAAGAAAACAAATTGTAAATATGAAATTGACGGAAATGAATGGATGGTATGGCTAGCTAAGGGGTTCATCTCCATACATGTTACACTTGCATAATAAAACGATTTCCAATTGCATTTCAATAAATCATTAATTCTCAACGCCCCGGGTCAATTAGGTCCGCTTAAATTAACCGTCATGTTTTCCTTAAGTTAATGAATTGGATGGGTTAGCGCAACGCAATTCACAACATTCTCCAAAAGTCCTTTACGTGAAAAGCACAATAAAGATACAATCAAAGACCATTAAGCATCATGAAAACTATAAGTGTTGACGAGGCATTCGTTACTATGGAATACGCATGAAACTTATGCCAAGAATTCATTTAACGCGATTGTTTATAAGCAACCTCCACTACTTGTGAATATAAGTTCGTAACTATTAGGTGAAACTCACTTATATTCTAGCGTCATATTCATGCATGAAAATTAAGCGCGCATTCTCAATAAACATACATAAATAAGTTATCAATCAAACGGTTAAACAAATTGAATCCACAACTTATGAAACGCAATTAGAAGTAATCAAATCAAAATGCAAGCATAAACATATATTTCGAATCCCCCCCTAGCCAAGGGGGGGTTTAGTTCCTCATACAAAACAAAGAGAATTAAAATTAAACATTGAAATCAAAGAAACACCTAAACATTCCAACAACTCAAACTTGAATTGTATGAACGTTTAGGCCCTCTTCTCTTCCTCTTTATTGTAGCATAAGGTCTAAGGGATGTTGTTGGTGTGTTGAATGGATTGGGGAATGATTGAAATGGAAGAGGAATGGTGTTTGGATTATAAGGGTGAGATGGGAAGCCACGGCAAAGGAAGTTTGGTGGTGTGTTTGTGGTGTGTTGTGTATGAAATGAGATGTTCCTTGAATGAATGAATGCAAGGGTATTTATAGGAGTAGTGGAGGGAACATATGGCTGTTTGTTTAAGCATGCATGTGCTGGAATGTACAAGGGAACCCACGGCAATGACAGTTTTTGATGTTGGATTTGCATGTGTGTGCTGGAAATGGTGTGTGTATGCATGTGTTTGGGAAGCTTTCTTGCTCATTTTCTGGATGCAATGATGAAGAGTTTAATAATTAATGCATGTAGGTGGCTGAAATGATGAAGAATGAGTGGTGGAAATGAAAGGGAAAGCTAGAAAGACATGTGAAGATGCTGGAATTGTGAGTAGGCCACGGCAATGTGTTTTCAGGATGGTTCTTTGTGGTTGTGATTGCATGTGTTGATTGCTAAGGTGTGTGATGATGAGTGTAAGTGGAATAAAGAATGAATGAAGGCATGTGAATTAGGTGGAATGCTGGAATGATGAAGGGGATACACGGCACAAGGTTTGGAATGTGGAGAAAGGGGTGTGAATGATTATGGGATGCTGGAAATCTGGAAAGGCACGGCAATGATGCTTGTTGTTGGTGAAAATGTGGCTGAATGGATGGATGGAATGGTGTGATTGAATGATTAAAGTGCATGTGTAATGAATTGGAGTGACAACTAGGTTATGAGGGGAATGCATGTGGCTGAAATTGCATGTGGAAAGGTAATGAATTATGCACGGCAATGATGTTGAGAAAGAATGTGTTGGCTGCATGGTTTGTGAATGAATGGGGTGTAAATTATGGTTGCACATGGAAGAGGATTGGATGGTGCGTGTTTATTAATGAAACTAGGGTGATAGAATAGAGTGGTTGGTTACGGTTTAGAGAAAAGTTAGGTTGAATTAGAGTGAATGGTTGAATGGTGCATGTGACATTGTTTTGTGACATAGAATGGATAGGGTGAATGATTATGTGGCTGCATGTTTGATTAAATGTGCATGTGGGTTGAAATGTAAAGGGAATGCAAGGTGAATGAATAATGAATGCATGTGTTAATGAAGTTGCATTTGGAAGGGTTGGAAAGTGGAAGGGAAAGGCACGGCCTTGGGGTTGGTTTAAGAGAGAATGGGCTAGGCCCTTTGTTTTATGTCCAAAGTGAATATAAGGCCTTCAAATTCGTCCAAACTTTGGCTCCATAGATAAGCTATCCAATCCATGCCCAAAAATGCTCCAAATAGCCTCAAAATGCACTTTCTTGCTCCCTAAGCCCTTAGAACCTGAAAACACACAAAAGAAGCATAAAGAACTAAAATAACTAAAGAAACATAACGTAAATGTACGAGAACAAGCCATTTAAGTCGCATGAATATGCTCCTATCAGTTCCCTTACCTGCAATGGGTATGGTTGAACTCCTAAGGACCTCACGAGCACAAATATGTAGTTTGTTTCCTCGATCTACCACGTTTTCGAGTGATTGAGTCCTTGTCCGTACATATGGTGAGAAAAGAGAGAAAGAGAGAGAGACAGAGACAGATACGGGACAGGGCAGAGAGAGAGAGAAATGAGTGTGGGTGTGTGTGTGGTCCAAAATCAACCAACCAAATTCCAAAAACGACCACACAACGAAACGAACATACTAGGGGCAAAACCGTCATTTCACCCTTACTGTACGAAAAGTCCGGGATAGGCTGTCACATTTTATATAGAAAACAAAGGGTACATTTTATATTAAAAAAAAAAACAATGGTACATTTTAGATTAAAAAATAAATAGATTTTACATTAAAAAATGGGTACATTTTATATAAAAAATGGTGCATACAAAAAAAATAGGGATACATTTTACATATAACAAAGTGGTACATTTGTAAAAAAAGAAATGGGTACATTAAAAATAACTTATGGGTACAAATAAAAGGTTAAAAAAAAATTATGAGTACAAATGAAAGTTTAAAAAAGAAATTAATATGTGGGTACAAATTAAAATTTAAAAGAAAATTTGTACAATTTAAAAAATGATTGCAAATTAAAAATGGGTACAAACTAGAACTAGAAATATATGATAAAAAAATTTGGCCATAAATATAATATATCAAATGTAACGTTTCTAACACTAAATGAATATGAATATATTTAAAAATAAAACTTAATTATCTTGACATGTAAATATTTTGTTTTTGAATAATTAATGGCGTTTATTAAAACCGAAGGACCTTGATCAAAATTTGAAAAAGAATAAGATTTTAATCAATGGAGTATAATTTCTCCTTCTGATAAATTAGTGTATGGTTTGTATTAAAAAAGAATTTTCATTTTAATTAGAACTGCATTAAATTTGCATGTGATAGGTGCACTGAATTCTCGTAAATCCAGAAAAGTAAATTTTCTTCTTTGGTTGGAATTAAATCAATCGATTAAGGATAATTACAATTCACATAAATGAGATTACACATTGACAGCCCCATACTGACTGGCTTAAGACAACTTTTTTTGCCAGAAACAAACAGTCCATAACGCATATAACCCGTTCCAAAGTTGAGAGAGAGAGAGAGAGAGAGAGAGAGAGAGAGAGAGTGTGCGTGTGTGTTAGAGTTGTGATGATGGAGCGTTTCGGTTTTGTTTTTGGCCTGACTCGTCTGAGATCGAGGGTAGCAGTGCCGGTGTGGCTGGCAATAGTAGCGGTGATGATAACAATGAGAGCAGCGGCCAAGGTCAGCAGACATGACGTAGGAGGAAGCAAGATTAATTGGAAACCAGGCGTTAACCTCTCAGACTGGTCTTCTCATGAAACATTTTACGTTGGTGATGGGCTCTGTAAGTACTACTACTGATCTACTATTTTTTTAAATTTATTTCTCTCTTTCTTAATATATCATCATCATCATCATCATCGTCAATCTTTTCCTAGGAAAACTATAATTAATTTAATAATTAACAAGGTGTTCTTAAAGCTATATATCTCATATCCCTTGGCCTTATGTTCCCTTTTTCTCTGGCTTTGCAGTTTGAAGATTAAAAAAACAAAAACATTTAGAATTGAGAAGGTCATTTTTCTGCAGAAACAGACTTAACAGTTGTATTTTCTTTAATTTGTATAACTTCTTTTTTTCTCGGCCTAAAGTCATTTTTCTTGAGAAAAAGCTTGGCGTTTACATTTGGAGAAGGAATGAATTGGCGAATTTAGAAATACGGAAAGGAAAGGAAATCCGCGGTTGATTTGATTTTTGATTTTTGATTTTTAGGTACTTTAAAGGATTTCAAGAGGAAACTTGTACTTTCACAATTTCTTTTGTGTTAGTAAACATAAGAAATGTGAAGAGTAAAGAATTACCCCTATTTTACACAACAAACCTCAAGAATCAAAACGATTTAATTATTGCTCTTATAAGTAAACATGTCTTCTAAATTAGGTCGATCCTAAGCTTTCGGGAGCCGATATGAATTCTTAAAACAGAATTAGATATTCTTTACCGCCCACACAATTCGAGATTTAGAAATTGTTGATCCTTATGGAATGAGGAGATATCGCAAGTTAGTTGGTTTTTTATTTTTTATTCCCTTAAATTTGGCATAAAAGGGAGGGATTTAATCCCTACCCATTAAAATCAACTTACTCTACCTACAATTAACCACATGGCGCCTATATTTTGTCCATAATTGATTTTCATTTTTCTTTGTCTACTCGTCCCTTAATTAAATTCCTTGATTTGTTTCCCTTATTTTCTCCCAAGCTAGCCTATCCTTAGGTGGATGCCTTGATGAAATCTTCAGGCGTTTACGTCGAACAAAATTTCGAAACCTAGGAACCTAATAATCTGGATTGTATCATGATTATTTTTAAATATTTAGGCATTTTAGCAAGTGTTGGATTGTATCTGGGTTCAATTCTCTTGTAAATAGAAAAAGAAAAAATAAATTTCGTAATTGTTTGAAATTCGAATGATAGAAATGTCATGTTACGACTATATATAAGTCCGCTAGGTCGCAAGGTCAAAATTTTGATTTATGAAAAAGTTAAGATAAATTTGGTGTGAAGATGTCTGTCCAGTGTATTCATATGAAAACATAGAATACAAATTGAGGATGTTATTTTTAAGAAATAATTTGGTATCATGTTTAATTGTTATTAGATTTTGGATACGAAAAGCACAGATTTAATGTACTGGAAGTGAACGAGACAAATTATGAGAACTGCATCGACACCGGCTTTATTAAAAACATAACAGGTGGTGCGGGACGCGATGTCTTCATACTCACACAAGCAAAAACATATTACTTCCTCAGCAGTGGCGGGTATTGCTTTGGAGGCTTGAAGGTTTCCGTCAACGTCCTCCAACAACTTCCGCCCACCCCGCCTCCTACTTCACCTTCAAGTGGTGCTAGTAGTTCTGCTTCTCCTACTTCTGTAGTACTGCTGTTGCTCGTCTCTCTAATTACGTATCTCTACTAGTTTGTTCACATATAGCTAGCTAGCTCCGCTTAACCCAATCGGGATTGTTGTCTACTTCATCTTGGCATATGAAATCATTAGGGTTTAATTTGTTATTTTTTGGACAGTGAATTTATTGTTTAATGCTTGCAGAGACTTGTATTTATTATTTATTTATTCTTCTAATTTGTTTCACTTGATAATGGAGAACATATCGGGAGATAGGGAAGAACCTACATTGTCCTCCAAAGGGGCGTCCTGAATAAAATTACGGCATCTCAAAACATTTCAGAACAATTAGGGTAAATTACAAAAAACTATCTCAACTATTGGATCAGTCACAGTTTCATATCCCATCTTTTAAAAATGTCAATGTCATACCTCATCTACGAATTTATTACAATTTCATACATTCCGTCAGTTGTTTGTTAATTTCTCCGTTAAATGCTGACATGGCTTGAGGCGGAACCCACTTTCTATTAAAAAATTAATTAAATATTAAAAAAAAAAAAAAAAAAAAAAAAAAAACCAATAAAAAACCAACCCTTCTTCGGTTCTTCCCTATCCACCCATGTCCCCCCAACCTTCCTTCACCACCCCACCGCCGCCTCTCTTCCTCCATCTTCACCACCCCACTGCTACTCAATCTCTTTTCCTAAGCCACCAACGCACCGACCTTGAGCGAACCAGGAAGATCCTTGATGGCGCGCGAAGCCACCTCTTGGATCACTGCAGTCTCTTTCTTCAACCCGGATCCGAACTCCTTGAGATTGCGACGATGGTTCTGGATGACAAACTCGGACATTGTTTCAAATCAGATCTTTAAAGCTCCACACCCCGATGTCGTAATTCGGACGTGGATTATGGTCCAGTTCCCAGTCCGGGTTAGGGTCGATGTCGTCGTTTTGGGCGTTCGGGTGCAGATCGTTGGAGGGAATGGGGTTGTCAGATAAGACTGACTTGAAGAAATCCATGGGTGCATATCATTTTCAGTTTTTGTTTAGCAGAACCTTGGGATGAGATTTGGAAGGAGGTGAAGATTTGGGTGTAGGATCAGAGGAGAGAGGAGAGAAGGGTAGAGGGAGAATCAAATTGGGGAAACAGAGTGATGAAGGAGAGGAGAGTGACGGTGTAGTCGGAGATTGGCTTCGACGGTGAAGTGGATTGAGAGTGGGCAGTGAGGTAAGAAAGGAGGGTTGGGTGGGACACGATGGATAGAAGGTAGGAGAGTGATGGGTGTGGGTTTGGTTTTTTCGTTTTTTTTTTAATTTTTTAATTTTTTTAATTTTTATATTTTAATTCATTAATATTTAGTTAATATTTAATTAATTTTTTAATAGAGAGTGGGTTCCGCCTTAAGCCACGTCAACATTTAACGGAGAAATTGACAGACAACTGATGGAATGTATGAAATTGTAATAAATTTGTAGATGACGTATGACATTGACATTTTTTAAAGATGGGGTATGAAACTGTGACTGACCCAATAGTTAAGATAGTTTTATGTAACTTACCGGAACAATTACTATTAACCGCAAACCTTAGCGAGTCTGTTAGCCTCTCTTTTTTATTTGGCCATCTGGTTAATTGTGAGACCAATGAAAGAATAATCATTTTCGTTGATACAATAACAAACCCCAAGAAAGGAGAGGTGATGCAAATTCAACGAGTGATAAGAGCCCAACTACCAGAAGCTGATGTAGAAAGGAACCAAAAACTAGAAGGATATCGCCGTATCCAACTAGCAAAGACTTGAACCCAAGGATAAAAGCACTCTCAATGAGAGAAATCAAGATAACTGTTGATTGCTAGTTGAGAATCACTACTACAATATTAGTTTTAGGTGTCAGATGATGATGTCGGTTTAATAAGCCATTATGTCGGATAAAAGATATCTGACACATCATTCAGTTAGTGTCAGATAACAATGAAATCATGTCGGTTATATTCGATATATATTCCTGGCGGATATTTAGTGTCGGATGGAATCGCCATAAAATTATGATAACCGCCCATATTTTTGAATTCTTTTTTTTTTTTTTTTAATATTTTTAACATATTCTAGCGGTTTTTAAGTTAATGGTGGCGGTTATAACCGACAGAAATTTACTATTTTATTATTTTTATGCCAAAAGTTTTTCAATTTGTTGTTCATTCAGATTTCTTCTTCTTGCTCATCTTCATTTTACTCATTTCTTTCTCTTCATCTTCAATCTTTTTCTCTCTTCACCTCACTGTAAGTTTTTCATTTCTTTTGCTTCCATACTTTTCATCTTCTATTTCTTTCTTCATCAAGCACTTAGTGGCTGATTTTAATATTCTGATTTGATTTTGCAGGGGCTTTATTTTAGTTGGCTGACTACGTAAAGAATAAATCGACGACAGAATTCTTCAATAATTCAGGTTTTATTACTGAACTTCTTAATGTTTAAATTGTTTGTTTAACACACAAAATTATTTATTTAGAGATTCTAAATTTAATTAGTAAGATAAATTAGGAATGTTTGTGTTCAATTAGTTTATTTTATTCACTTAAATTGTTATGAAGAAATTGAAATAAATATTATTTGTAAATTTTGGGCGGGAAATTTCCTACGACTTTGATTCAAAAAAATTAATGGCGCACAAAATCTGACGGAGGAAAATTTTGTGACGGTTTTTGGTTAATTTTGTCGGTTATAACCGACACTAATTTGACATCCATAAATGCACTGTACTAACATACATAAATGCACTGTATTGATCCTAAGCTAAAATAATTCAACTTCCCATTTTTACTTTAGCCATTCCTTTTCTCCTTCCCATTTTCACTTCCAACCGTTCTTCTTCTCCTTCCCATTTTTATTCCTTCCTTTCTCAGCCGTTTTTACTTCCTTAGCCATTTTTACTCCTCCTTCCTTTCTCAGCCATTTCTATGGGGGAACAAAATGAAGGCCATGAATTCCAAGAACAAATTGAAAACGGTATGTTTTAAAGTAATTATATTGTGAGTTTTTTCTTTGTTGTTTTTGAAATACATGACAAATTTTTGTTTTTCATTAATAAGGAGCAACTCAACGTAGAACTCGCGGAGCTGTTATTCCGAAGTGGAAAGAGAGACAACTTTGTTCATTTGATTCGACAGGGAAATGTGTTAGTGCAAATGCTATTGAATTTTCAAAATTATTAGCCTCTGAGGTTAAGGATCCAAGAAATCTTCCATTGAAGAGGGATTGGCGTTTGATTTTGGAAAATGATAAGGAAGTTTTGTGGGAAAGAATTAAAGTATATATTTTCATTTTTTACTTCTATATTTCGGATCTGTACTAACATGTATGTTTTTATGAATATAGGGGAATATTATTTTTCTTAATGAAGACTATGATAGAATGCCACTGATTCTAACATGACTCTCCACGTTGCGGATCATCCATACAAGCAATACCAGAATGGTTTAAAAGCGAAGTATTATTGTAGGTTAATTTATATTTGAATGCATATTATGTTTGTTATGAGCTTTGTTTATTTTATTCACTCATTTAATAATTTTTATTTTATTTTTATTCTTTCATTAAAAAAGCAAACAGAAAGATTCATTTTTTTTAAATATTAATATTTTTCTGTCCGTTGTGAACGACGAAAAATAGTTGTTTATAATAGAATTTTTTTTTTTTTTAAATGTTTCTGTCGGTTAGAACCGACAGGAACATGATGTCAATCCGATAGTATTTTTAATTTTCTGGCGGTTACGAACGACATTAATTGATAATATTCGACAATAGTTAAGTATTTATTGTCGCATATATCCGACACAAGTAATGTCTGTTTTAGAGCCTTAACCGACATAAAATCATTTCCTGACGTTGGTAATTCTGTCGCTTATTATATTCGCCATTGTATTCATTTTTCTATCGGATTTTGCTTAATATTCGATAGCAATATACGTTTTTTGTCGGTTATCATAGCGACACTAATAAATGGTTTCGTAATAGTGAATGAAAAACTATGGGTACAATACACCAACCCTTATATAGCTATATGATATATGAATGCAAAAAGAATACATAAATGTGATTCGTACACCATCGGAAGGAGAAATTTTTCATTGTGAGGGGAACACTAGTGGTATACCATGTGTTTTTATATAAGTAGTGGAAAATTGTATTTTTTTTTAAGTTATTAACTTTCTAACACACATATCTTACCATTTGTATAATAACACGTGATGTACCACCTCGAGTTCCGGTCACATTGAAAAATCTCTTCATTGGAAGGGTGATACTCGAACAGATCAGCCACATTGAGTGTAGGGAAAATATTCATATTACCGAGTGAAGCACATATTAAGACCGTTTCTTTTAATACGATATTCTACACTAAAAGCAAATAGAGATATTCCACTATAAAAGGATGGAAGAATGAACTACGTTGCACAATGAGCAACCTCTAAATAAGTATTAAACTCAATAAAAATATAATATTTCACTACAATAAAGTAGTCTTTTAGTGAAAAAATCTTGGGCAAGAAAAAAATAAATTCATCGCTATAGGACACTTTTAGTGAGGATATTATTCGGTCCTTGCTTAACTAACCTAATTTTTTGTTTGAACAAACGATATTATCTCTACTAAGGAAAAGGAGGTGCGCTTAGCTTTACGATGGGTTAACGATTAACTAACCCAATTTTGATCAGTTTACTTTGTGTTCACTTCAACGAGAAATTAAAATATTTTACGAGAAAAAAAAAAAAATCTCTCTCTATAGATGGGGACTTTTAACGAGGAAGTTATTGTTTCTCGCTGTAGCTAATAAAAAATTAAAAGAGACATACATACATACATACATACATACATACATACATACATACATATATAAGTTAGCCTATTTTCTCCCTGATTTTCTATTGCATTGATTGAAACTTTATTCCTTTTTAATTTTTATCAAGGTCACTTGATTTTTATCCACATAGTTATTCCAATAATAAAATAATTATAAGTTAGCCTATCTAAATTTTATAATTAAAAATTATTTAACCATTAGATTCATTTCGAATTGTTAAGTTTGATATATTTAAATTCAGGATTAAATACCTAAAACCCTCAACCTTCTAGTGTCATTTCAAATTGGTCTTACCATTTTTAATTAAACATTCCGAATAGGTGTCCAACTTATTGAAAATTTCACATTCGTTAAGCCCCAGTTAAATTTATGTTATTACTTTGTCTCCAAAATCTATTGTAGACATGTAAATTTCGTTACATACAAATGATGCATCACAAAGCTCCATGTGGCATATGACTCATCAAAAATGGACAAGTCATCAATGACATGTGGCACAAATCAAGTAAAGGAAGTGTAAAACATTCCCAAAATTCGGTACAAGGAAGAAATCTCCTTAAAATTGGCAAATGGCCCAAATTGCTCCCAAAACCGGAAAGAAATCTAAAGCATCTTCACAAAACAAGCAAGAATTGAAGATTGCTCACAAAATAGGCAACAAGCTCTATAGATTTCGGCCAAGCAAGGGAAAGTGGTTGAAAACAAGACACAAAACAGCCTAAATTCTCCCATGGACGAATCAAGACACAAATCAAAAGTCCCAAGACAAGCATAAGGTCGACAATTTCTACATTCAAGGCCGAAATTCTCACAAAAGGAAAACCTCTGCCAAATCTTTGAAGACTAATACGCTGCCAAAGCTCTCTTCAAAGAACACACAACCAAAGCTGAAGCTTTCTTTCGATCAAAGCCGAAGCACTCCCTTGAAGAATCAACAAACACTTGTGCCAATTCATTCAACACTTTGTTGCATGCTCAAAACTTGTAACGACGTTCCATTCAAGATCAAGTCACCAAAACCCTTGAATCAACGAAATTCGACATCAACATTCCCTTTGCTGCAACCCTAAGCCTGAGGTGAAGACTATCCAAGCATCGTTTCAAGCTTAAAACTTGAAGCAATCTTTCAACCGTTCATCCGAGATTAAGTTATTGCGACCCTTGGATCAACAACCTATGCATCTACATCAAATTTGAAGATTGAATCAGAGGAAAGTTGTAAACAGAGATTGTAACCTACAAATTCAAATCAATACAAATCTACTTTGTACATGTGTTCTTGTCTCATACAATACAGAATTTTCGTGTTTACAAATTTGGCACGCCCAATGGGACCTTTCTGCCTCTCATCTCTAACTTTAAACCCACAAGAAACATGTATGGCATCAAGAAAGGATCAAGTTGGTTCTGCAACCAACGTGAAGAACAAGAACATCCTTGCCGCAAGTTGTGGCACTTTGGGCGTCATAACTTGAAGCAAGGCAAGAGCTCTCTCTGCCGTGCTTTCCACTCTACCAAATGACCAAGAACACTCAAGGCACAAGCTTGCGATCACCCTGGCCTCGTTAAGAGCGCCAAGGGAAGAAAGCCTGAAGAGGTACTCTGAGTCGTTAACTTCTAATGCCGACTCAAGCAGTAGTTCGTATCTCGTAGCAATGCAAGTCATGACTACTGGTGCGACTTCCATCGAGGAGCAGCCAGAACAAATGAGTGAAGCAATTGTAAGACTGATAAGGACCATGGAGGAAAAGAACTTCCAAATTGTTGCACTCGTCAACTGCCTGAAAGCGCAGCATGACAAAAAAGCTGACTTAAAGGTTGATCCGCAAAAGGAGGAAACCGATGAGAAAGAGGAGCCTCTGGTGGAGAAAGCCGAAGAGAAGTTGGATGTGGACCAAGCTACCACGCTCATGGGATCTCTTTCTATCCAATAGCTATAAGAGATGATCACAAGCACCATCAAGGCGCAGTACAAAGTGAGCTCACATGACTCCATGCTATACTTAAAGCCCTACTCTAAGAAGATTGACGCCTTAAGGATGGCAAGGGGTTATCAGCTGCCCAAATTCATGTAATTCGATGGAAAGGGCAATCCTAAGCAACATATTGCCTATTTCATTGAAATCTGCAACAATGCTAGGACGGAGGAAGATTGCCTCCTCAAATAGTTTGTGTACTTGCTAAAATGTAATGCCTTT
Source organism: Pyrus communis (assembly GCF_041283825.1). Lineage (NCBI taxonomy): Eukaryota > Viridiplantae > Streptophyta > Magnoliopsida > Rosales > Rosaceae > Pyrus > Pyrus communis. The sequence continues at coordinate 18,996,256 of NC_142579.1, read as the reverse complement.
GATTGGTACACCGACCTCGAGTCCGAGTCCATCAACAGTTGGGATCAGCTTGAAAGGGAATTCCTCAACCACTTTTACAACACTCACCACACCGTAAGCATGCTAGAGCTGACAAGTACAAAGCAGTGGAATGATGAACCTATCGTTGACTACATCAATAGATGGTGTTCATTAAGTCTGGATTGCAAAGATCGGATTTCTAAAACCTCTACCATTGAGACGTGTGTTCAAGGCATGCACTGGGGGCTACATTACATCCTTCAAGGCATAAAACCAAGAACTTTTGAAGAATTGGCAACTCGATCCCATGACATGGAGTTGAGTATTGCCAATCATGGGAAGAATAAGCTGATCACTGACTTAAAAAAGGATAAGGTGTTTGTTCTAAAGATAGACAAGACTGGGAAGAAGCTCGCCAAGGAAGCTTTTACCGTCAACACTACTCCCATCAATACTTCCTTTGCGCCCGTCAAGATCTCCTCTAAAAACAAAACGAAGGAGATAAAAGGTGAGCCTTCTTGCACCAAAGATAGATACAAAAACACCTTAAGGGAATTGAAGCAGAAGACATACCCTTTTCCTGACTCTGACATGGCTGCAATGCTAGACAAGTTGCTCGAAAATAAGGTGATCGAGTTACCTGAATGTAAGCGCCGTAAAAAGATGAATCGCGTTACTGATCATAGGTACTGCAAGTACCATTGTAACGTGAGTCATCATGTTGGTAAGTGCTTCGTCCTCAAGGAGCTCACCATGAAGTTAGCCTAACAAAGGCAAATCGAACTTGACCTTGAAGACACGGTAGCCACATGCATTACTACGATTATGTTTAGATCCTTCAATCTTTTGCCTCTCCAAGTAATGTATGACCACTTCCATTCTTGCTAAAGCCACATGACACTTTTTGTACAACCATCGCTGGGGGCAAGCAACCAAAATGCATCTACTGACGATGAAGAAAAGTGGACATTGGTGACCTATAAAAAGACAAGGAAACCAAAACCACAAGCCATAAGGTCAAAGATAGAACAAGGGAGAAAACATTATCGTTGCAATAGTAGGAAGCCCAAAAGAGACGTCAGAGCTGCTAGGCCAACGTATGTTGGGGAACCTATGGAGCACGAGCCACATGTTCCCGTCTCCTTACATGAGTACTTCCCGAAAGACTTATTCTAACAATGCACTACCATTGCCTGTCACATGGTTGAAGTGGAGAGAGAAGAGCCCTTAAAAGCCAAAGTTATCGCCATCGAGGAAGAAAAGACCCTCACGCCCAAGGAGATGCGAAAAGCACTAGTAGTAGTCTTGGCAAGTCCCGAAGACCACGAGGTGCAAGCAAGAAAGGATGAAAGCTTAAAGCTTTAGACACATGAATATGCCATATGTTGTGCTGTCATGATGCAATCAACTTCACTAATGAAGACTTGCTACTAGGGTCAAAGCCTCATAACTGTCATCTCTTCGTTTCTTGGTACGTGAAAGCAAACAAAATCAACCACATGCTTGTGGATAGTGGATTGGCCTTAAACATCATGCCAAAGTCAACAATGACCACAATCGGCATCAAGGTGGATGAACTATCCCAAAGCCCGCTCCTAAGCCATGGTTTTAACCAAGGAGGACAAAGAGCGATAGGCATGATCCGAGTAGAGATAACCATTGGAAAACTCAAATCAAGCACCCAATTCCACGTGATTGATGCAAGAATTTCCTATAGCTTGCCCTTAGGAAGGCCTTGGATCCATGAAAATGGAGTAGTGTCGTCCACTCTTCATCAATGCTTAAAATTCTACCGAGAAAGAGTAAATGTGATACAAGGTGACTTCAAGCCATTCACTGAAGCTGAATCACACTTCGCGAATGCCAAGTTCTACATAGATGAAGACATGGTACCCGAAGCTATTCCAAAGGAAATCAAATTCATTGGCAAAGCCACACCCAAAAAGAGTAGCAAGCTATGCCTAAGAAACAAGATAGGGAAGCCGCGCCATCTTCAAATAAAGATGATGATAAGCCTGCCAAGCCCTTAACAATCAAAGGGAGTGTGACGCCCTTAAAAGGATCGAACATACCAATTTTTCGATACATCATCATGTCGAGTAGAAACAATAGGCAATCCCCATTCGAATTGGAACAAGTAAAGCTAACACATAGATGCGCAAAGACGATCTAAAGCTGCTCAAGACAAATGCAGTTTTACCTCTGACATAGTTAAGCAACTCTAAAGTTTCAAAACCACCATAAGGTTTCGTAAAACCCCTGCCAAAGGGGGCGGAACCAAGGTCTCTTTTAACCAAGAGGATCAAAGAAAGTTTCAACCTAAGCACCTACAAACTCATGTCAAAGGTTGTGTACGATTTCGCCTCCTCTTTAATCTTGGAAAGAAGAATGCAAACACTATCAACGACAAAGAACGTGACCTCACCGAGACTCAAAAGAAGTTGAAAAAGCATGGTTATAGAGTTGACAACAACAAAGTTGGACTTGGCTTCACACCAAATATGCCCGTGAAGATTTCAAAAAAAGTAAAAAACACTAGCGCTCAACACATCAACGTAAGCGTTGAACAAAATCAAGAGGAGCCTAAACCCACCCCTCGACCATCAGTCTTTGATAGGCTGAATCACTCAAAACCCATAATTTCGACACTTGATCTCATTGGTAGTCAATACCGCACTTCCATCTTCAAACGACTTAACACGCTAGCACCCCAAAGCTCTGCTTTCAAAAGATTGTCAAAACTTAAGAAACAAAGCAACACCGCTAGCTTTCCTCCACGACGGTCGGCCTTGGAAAGACTTGAAGAAACCAAGAAGCCTTCTCAAAAGAGGAAGACAAAGCCAAAGGAAGAAAAGCTCGACGGTCTAATAGAAAAAGATGACATTTGAAGCTCGATTCCTTCAAGGATGAAATGCCAAGCAACCTTGGAGGTTGACACAAAATAACCACTGAAGGTAAGGAGGCGCACCATCATCCACATTGGCCAATCTTCACGCCAACAAGCCCAAGAGGATGACACTGAAGAGGAGGTCCAAGACGTCTTCCACATCATGATCCAAGAAGACAAAGAAGATGAAATCCCTAAAAAGGACGTCACTGCTGTACCACCACAAATTAAGGATGGGGGTAAGCCACGGTAAATGATCTCAATGAGCTCAACTTAGGCACAAACGAAGAGCTGAAACCTATCTCCGTAAGTGCATTGCTAAGTGCAGATGAGATCGAGGAGTACTACCAACTGTTATTGGAGTACAAAGACGTCTTTGGTTGGACCTACAAGGAAATGTTCGGCCTTGACCCTACCATCACTGTGCATTGTCTTGCAGTCAAGCCTGGAACATGACCTATAAAACAAACTCAAAGACACTATCGATCTGTGCTCATCCCATAAATTGAGGCTGAGATTGACAAGCTAATCGAAGTAGGCTTCATTCGAGAGGTGCAATATACTAAATGGATCTCTAACATTATCATTGTTCTTAACAAATTTGGACAAATACGTGTTTGCGTAGATTTTTGCAACTTCAACGATGTTTGTGCAAATGATGACTTTCCCTTGCCAATCAATGAAATCGTGGTGGTAGTGACCACTGGCCACAATACTCTATCATTTATGGATGGCTCATCTGGATACAATCAAATCTGCATGGCTCTAGAAGATGAGGAACTAACAGTCTTCCATACTCTAAAAGGTATCTACTACTACAAGGTAATGCCCTTTGGCTTGAAGAATGTTAGGGCTACATATCAACATGCAATGCAGAAAATGTTCAATGACATGCTACAAAAAAACATAGAATGTTACGTAGACGACGTAGTTGTCAAGACCAAGAAGAAATCCGATCACTTGAAGGATTTACGAATGGTGTTCAACAAACTATGGCCCTACAACCTCAAAATGAACCCATTGAAGTGTGCATTTGGTGTTACTTTTAGGAAGTTCCTTGGCTTCATTGTCAAGCATCGTGGCATTGAAGTAGACCAATCAAATATCAAGGCCATCCTAAGTAAGCTCGAGCCAAAGAATCTACATGAGTTGAAAAGTTTACAAGGGCGGCTAGATTTCATTAAGTGCTTTATCTCTAACCTTGCTGGATGCTGTTAACCCTTCAATCGACTCATGAAGAAGGACACTTCATTCACATGAGATAATGCCTGCTGCAATGCATTCGAGAGCATAAAATGAAACTTGGCAAGCCCACCTGTCTTAAGAGCACTTGTACCTAGAAAGCCGCTCATCCTATACATTGCTGCACAAAAGGGTTCCATTGGAGCACTCTTGGCACAAGAAAATGAAGACCAAAAGGAAAGAGCACTCTACTACGTAAGTAGAACTCTCATTGGTGTCGAGCTCAACTACTCGCTAATCGAGAAGATGTGCCTTGCCGTAGTCTTTGCCATCAAAAGCTTAGACACTACATGCATGCTTACACCATCCACTTGGTTGCTAAAGTCATCCGGTCAAGTACATTATGTCCAAGCTAGTTCTGACAGGATGACTAGCTAAATGGGCGTTGCTTCTTAACCAACCCGAGATCATTTACGTCTCAGCCAAAGCCATCAAGGGACAAGCCCTAGCAGACTTCCTTGCTGATCACCCAATCCCAGCCGATTGAAAAATCTCGAACGACTTGCCTAACGAGGAGGTGTTCTACATTGACATTTTCCCAACATAGACAATGTTCTTCGACGGATCCACACAAATGGACAGAGTGGGGGCATGAGTAGTATTCATGTCACCACAAACACAAGTGCTACCATATTCCTTCCAATTAAGCGAGCTTTCTCCAACAACGTCGCTGAGTACTAAACGCTGATCATTGGACTCTAAATGGTGATCGACATGGAAATCACAACGTTAGAAGTGTATGGCGACTCCAAACTCATAATCAGTCAATTCTTGACTGAATATGAAGTGAGGAAAGATGATCTCGTTCCATACTTTCGATTAGCAACTTAACTGCTAAAAAAGCTCGACGCTGTGATGCTAGAACATGTGCCAAGAAAAGAAAATCAAATGGAGGATGCTTTCGCTAACTTAGCCTTAAGTATAGTGCTAGAAGAAGGCGAAGCTGCAGACGTGCCAGTTTGCCAAAGATGGGTGATCCTACTCATCACTGAACTACTACTAGATGACACAAACGTCATCTCAGTACTTCCAGTCGATACTAAAAAGTGAAAACAGTTGTTGTCGACTACTTGGAGTGTAGGAAGCTTCCAAATGATCCTAGACATCGCTCTAAAATATGTCGACGAGCACCTCGCTTCCTCTACTACAAAGAAACACCCTGCCGATGATCTTTTGAAGGAGTACTTGTAAGATGCCTAAGTAAGGAAAATGCCAATCAAGCCATAAAAGAAGCACACTTAGGCATATACAGAGTGCATCAGTCTGGACCAAAGCTATATTTCCAACTTAAAATAATGGGTTACTACTGGCTGAGCATGGTGAAGGATTGCTTGGAATATGCCTAAAGGTGTCAAGCCTGCCAATTCTATGCCAACTTCATACCTTAACCACCTGAGCCCTTACACACTACAGCTACCTCATGGCTGTTTGATGCATGACGATTAGACGTCGTAGGATCAATCACACCAAAGTTATCTGCAGGAGAAGCTTACATCATAGCTGCAACATATTTATTCTTCAAGTGGGTTGAAGTCGTACCCTTAAGGGAAGTCAAGAAAGAAACTGTCTTCTGTTTCATCAAGAAGCATATCATCCATCGATATGGTGTGCCTTGCTACATCAATAATGACAACGGGAAACAATTCTTTAATCAACTCATGGACGAGCTCTGCGAGAAATACAAGTTCAAGCAGCACAAGTCTTCTATGTATCATGCTTCGGCCAACAATTTTGCGGAAGTATTTAACATAACGTTGTGAAACCTCCTAAAAAAGTTAATCGGTCGAACAAAGAGAGACTGGCATGAAAGAATAAGTGAAGCACTTTGGGCTTATAGGACAACACATAGAACTCCTACCTAAGTTATGCCTTATTCTCTCATATATGGTGTGGAAGTTGTTCTACCACTCGAAACTCAAATCTCTTTACGAAGGATGGCTATACCATAAAGCTTGATTGAAGAGGAAAATGCAAAGCTGTGACTTCAAGAGTTGGAAGCAATCGACGAAAGAAGGCCCGAAGCTCAACAACACTTGGAATACTACCAAGCATAGCTATCCAAGTTATTCAACAAAAAGGTTCGCCCAAGGTCTTTCCAAACTGGAGATCTTGTCTTGGCATTATGAAGGCTTATCATCACAACACACAAGACGAAAAGCAAGTTCACATCAAAGTGGGATGGACCTTACATAATACAAGAGGTCTACACCAATGGTGCCTACTTAATCATGACGACAAACGGCTTAAAGATTAGCCCCATAAACAACAGATTCTTGAAGTACTACTACCTCTAAACCAAACACCCAATGCTCCTCGCCTGCACGAGCCTAAACTGCACACGGCATAATGCTCATCGCCCGCACGAGCCTAAAATACACACAGTACAATGTTCTTTGCCTACACGAGCCTAAACTGTATATGCCAACAATGCTCCTCGCCTGCATGAGCCTAAACTATACACAGCACAATGCTCCTCGCCTGCATAAGCCTAAACTGCACACGGCACAATGCTCCTTACCTACATGAGCCTAAACTGCACACGGCACAATGTTCTTCGCCTATACGAGCCTAAACTGCACACAGAAACAATGCTCCTTGTCCGCACGAGCTTAAAATGCGACACTCAATGCTTCTTGTTCATACGAGCTTAAAAGGCGACACTCAATGCTCTTGGCCCGCAAGAGCATAAATTATATACGGCAAAATCACCATCAAAACTGTCAAAATCCATCACTTCATTGAACTACGTCATGACTTGATCCCTCCTTAACCGAGGGTACATAGGCAACTTGAAACTTCAAAACTTCAAGTACAGTCACATCATCAACAAAAACACAAACACTTTGAAGAATAAAGAGCAAATTCAAGAATGTGAATACTTTATTTCTTTAAAGGAAGAATTTGGCTACAAAGCCGTATTACAAAATGAGCAAAAAACAAAGAAGACTTCTCCAGTAGTCGACAAAGTACTATTCGAAGTCGTAGCTCCGCTACGGACATGATCGCTAAGCAGTTTCTTTCACTGCAAGACAACGTCACCACCTAGGGAAAACTATGACCAAAAGGCACTACACAGCACAAACCCGCTGTAGTCTTTTGCACAACATCACATGATAAAAAGTGACGCACTGTAACAAGCTCCAAGCAGCCCACGACAACCATAGTAGCAAAAACCCACGGCAAAACACAACAGCAAGCACACGGCAAGGGTAGGAATTGTGAAAAAAATACACACCCAATTGCTCTATAAATAGGGGTCAATTGCTTCCTAATGCTATAAAGGAAATACATATCGAAATAGCAAAAGAAAAATCAAAACAAGGAAGCACATTCCAACCAAAAGAAGGAGAAAATTCCAATAAAAAAATGGCAAGTTTCAGCCAACCTGCGCAAGCAGGAAGTTTTTGGTGATAATTCAACTTTCCAAAAGAATTTTGATGAAAGGCCAATTGGAGAAGGAAGCCAAGAGGCTGATGATCATTGTAACCAAATTTCATAATTTTCCCTAAAGCCAAACATTCTAATTTTAAAAGTTAATCCCGCATAAGTTGTTTTCCTGTCAGAACTGCGCAGCTGTGGGAAAATGATGAGTTGAAGGCTTTTCCAATTTTTCCTAGAGGTGTGCAATATATGCCTGAAAAGATAAGAGATAAAGCTACGTTTCCCATATTTTTTCAGAATTTTCTAGAAGGGAAATCTACCTCAAACTTAGCGGGCAAGTGAGATGACATGTTTCCCAAACCAAGGACAAATCTTCAAAGTTTCCCAAAACAAAAGCCTGCTGTTTTTGAACCAAAAATCAGCAAAAGAAAAGAAAAGGAAACAAAAAAAGAAAAGGAAAGCGCGTCAAATTTCCAAAACATCAAAGGAAAGTACTTTTCCTTGCCGAAATACAAAAGGCAATCCTTCCAAGGCAAGGACAAGTTTTCAAGTTTCCCAAAGCAAGGAGAAAATTTACCCCCTTGCCGTGAGAAAGAGAAAGGGAAAGGAAAAATGCAAAATCCTACTTACCTAATGACATGCATTAAACATTTCCAAAACCTTGAAGGAAATTATCAAAGCTTTCCAAAACCTTGAAGGAAATCATTAAACCTTTCCAAAATCTTGAAGGAAATCATCAAGGCTTTCTAAAACCTTGAAGGAAATCACCAAAGCTTTCCAACATTTTGAAGGAAATTGAAGGAGTTCCTACCTAAGAAAGGAAAAACATTTTTTTTCCTACAACCACAAGGAAAAAATTCAAAATACACCAAATGTATTTTGTCAAAATTATGGAAAAATCAATACAAACAATAAGTGTGTGCCGATTTATTATTTTCCAAAATTTCTTTCAAGATCAAGCCTCTATGGCCCTTGAAGAAAGAAAAAAAATCACATTTCTTTTAAGATCAAGCCTCGACAGCTCTTGAAGAAACTTCCAGCCTAATTCACGATCAAGCCACTATGGCCCTTGAAGAAAATTTGTATTGCATTCAAGGTCAAGCCTCTACGGCCCTTGAAGAAAAGTTTCATTCAAGATCAAGCCTCTACGGCCCTTGAAGAAATAAAAATTTCATTTTTTTCAAGATCAAGCCTCTATGGCCCTTGAAAAAGAAATTTTCATTTCATTCAAGATCAAGCCTCTACAGCCCTTGAAGAAAATTTTCATTTAATTTAAGACCAAGCCACAAAGGCCCTTGAAGAAATATTATGTTGAAGAAATACACCTCAACGGCCTTTGACGAAATTCATCACTTCAATTCAAGACCAAGCCTCAACGACCCTTGAAGAAATGTTTCGTTCAAGAAATACGCCTCTATGGCCCTTGACAAAATTCATCATTCCAATTCAAGAAATACGCCTCTACGGCCGTTGAAAAAACAAACTAATTCAAGATCAAGTCTCGATGACCCTTGAGTTAGAACATTCACATTGTAGGACTTCAAAACACGTTTCCTACATGTGACAAGCACATGCCTACAACGTGCCTTGAAGTGGGGGCATTTGTAGACATGTAAATTTTGTTGCATACAAATGATGCATCACAAAGCTCCACGTGGCATATGACTCATCACAAATGGACAAGTCATTAATGACATGTGGCACAAATCAAGCAACAGAAGTGTAAAACATTCCCAAAATTTGGCATAGGGAAGAAATCTCCTTAAAATCAGCAAGAGGCCCAAATTGCTCCCAAAACCGGAAAGAAAGCTAAAGCATCTTCACAAAACAAGCAAGAATTAAAGATTGCTCACAAAATAGGCAAGAAGCCTTATAGATTTCGAAAAATACTATTGTAAATATTACTATTTTATATTTTATATTATGTATTTTTAAAATTATTATAGTATTATTATATTATTATTTTAATAATTTTTGGTGAGATATTTTATTAATTTAATAATATTTCTGGACCGTGGGGCCCATACCTCACTAAACTCTCCACTCTCTTTTTTCCACGTTTCCTCTCTTCCACCACAATCTTGGACTCTCTCTAACTCTCCCAGCTATCATCTCTCTTGCTCTCTCATCTGCCTCGTCCTCCTTCTGCAACCATCGAGACCACCACCACTACCACCGTACATCGTAGGGATGTAACTTGGATTGGGCTAATCCGAACCCGCCCATGTCCAACCTAACTTTAAAGCCAAAAAAGTGGGTTTTATTAGTTATAACCTACCCGAACCTAACCCAATTTAAACCCGTTCGTTGATTGGGTTGAGTTGGGTTCATCATTTGCCCGTTCATTCCCAACCCAACCCAAGCCGATTAACCAAACCCGACTATGGCCCATATCAATTAATACTAATATTACACCCAAGTGGGCCAAGTCTAAAAATCCACATCCTTTCTAATAATTTTTTAATAAATTACCCCTTAAATCCATAATCCAATATGTTGCATCATCTTATTCCATAATCCAATCTGACTATGGAGATGTTTGAATCCTCAAATTCACGAGTGAGTCTCACAACTGAATTGTGTCTTATTGCACATTTCGTTGGCAAACATTGGGTGTTACGAAAAAGAATCATCAATGTTCTGGTGGTTCCCACTCCACTTCGTTGTGAGGTCATTGCACAAGCTGTAGAAACATGTTTATTGGGTTGGGGTATAAAAAAGTTATGCACACTCACAGTTGATAATGCAAGTTCAAATGATACAGCAGCAACAAGTTTGGTTAAAAGGTTCAGTAGGAAAAATAGTTTGTTGTTGGAAACTAAGTTGTTACAGGACTAAACTTGAAAAAGTTAGGTAACTCGAACCCAACCTAAGTAAACCTAAACCCAATTAAACCCGAGCCCAAAATGAACCCGATTGAAACCCAACCTGAACCCAATCCTGAATTGTAAAAATTGGGTTAGGATTAGGTTGACCTTCCAACCTACTAAACCTGCCCAAGTTGCACCCCTAATACATCAACAACTCTGGCGAGCTACACTCCTCCCAACCACTGCGTCTATTTTCCCCACCTTCTCTGTGCTCATGGCACCCACCACCGATGTCAGTTTGTCATCGTGGTTTGATTTTGAGCGTGTTTGTGTGTTTTGGATGACGGGGTATCACATAAAAATGGCGAGAAAAGACTTTTCTAGTTTTTCTAGTGAGAACCGTAAGTTTCAGACCATTTTTCGACCAACTTTAGCCACTGCGAGGGACCACGACGGTATAATTTCATTCCTTACCTTCCTATCTTCAATTTGACTACTTATAGACTAATTATGGTTGAGATTTGGAGCTGATTGGAATCGTCGAAGTTTTTTGGTCAAGGAAAGCCAGATCTGGCTTTCTCTTTTGTTGGGTTCAGCGGATGCTGTGCGACCCGTGAGCCCAATGGGTTAACCCGACCCAATGCAAAAAGGGGGCTAAGTCCAAACCTGGCCTAAACCTTTGGCCCGTTGACCCGATTCGACCCATTTTTGAAAATGGATCTAGAATATTCTAGGAATATTCTTTAGAATATTTCTTGCGTTGTCTTTTTTGAAATTTTCTCGAAACCCTTCTAGGCTAATTTCGACGCCTCTAGTTTGTTTCTGACATCGGTTTAGTGAAATTCCAAAGTTTTAATGTAGTTGACCGGCTCGGCATCTCAGTTAACTTTTTAGGGTTGATCGTTGACTTTTTACAAAATTTGCCCGCAACCTTTCTTAGCGCATTTCGAGACGTTGATTTTGAATTCGTCGTCTATTTCTCCAAATTTAATCGTTTTAGTTGAGTTTTACTAACGGGTCCCAATATTATGCTTATGTGCGATTACTATCGGAGACTCCAGCTTTCCTAGTTCGAACGGATGCGACCTCGCAAGTATCTGTGAGTGGGTCTTTTCTTTTATATAGTATATATTTGCTTAGTTTCCATATATACATCTAATAATGAATTTTCTATATGATTGCCATAATTAAATTAACGTTTATAAGAAGGGTCGTAATGTTGAGAATTATGAAATTATTCGGAATTGCACATGTATGAATACTATTATGGGATACCTTAATTATATTTGAAACCATGAATAATGTTATGTGACTAGAATTATCGATTTTCCATTGCATGATCATATTTATGTTATCTACTCATCGTGTGTTGCATCGGTGTTAGTACTCGCTCGGGGCCAGGGCTAGTCTTTCACATGTATGTTCACATCGCATCGTACGCTCACTTTGGATCCATTATAGGTGCCAATCATGTCCTAGATTGTTATAGGGAATTAGGATTTGTATGTGATGTGCATAGCATCAGTCTTCACGTGATTGTTGTACTATAGAGTAAATCATTATTACACCCAGTCCTATTCATGTCAAAATACCTCTGCATGAACTCGTGTGTCAACATGTGTTGATGAGCATTCAATACGATATGTTTATTTCTGCTAGATATTGTGATTACCAAAGGTTATATGCTTATTTACAAATTATTATGAAGTATTGCATTTTGAGGTATTGATGGCTACGGTAAATATTTTCATACTATACGTAGTATGTTATATTTGGAAACTATACTTGTTTTATAGAGAGCGGTTATTACACTTTCAAAAAGGATTTACAAATCTTTATTTTTAGGCCCTCTCACCCTTATTTTTCGTACGTCCAAGTTTTAGTGGCAGAGCTTCTGTGTCAACGAGGATTCTTGGCAAATGTTGGTATAGGAGATTACCTTCGATGGTATAATTCTCATTCTACTTATACTATACTTTACTTATGCTCTGACATCATGTGTGAAATGGGTTCATTCCCGCTCACATGCGCACTCTTACATTTAGGCACTTTTAGGTTTAATTTACTCACATTTCCACATCACTACACTTTATGGCTTCATCACCTTCCTAGTGTTGGCCATCACAGCTCGATTCGAAGTCCAGTTGGACATATCCAGGTCGAGGTGTGTGACATGACACAAAACCGAGTGTAATGGCGTTCTAGGATACATATATCTTAGTGGGATAAGGCTTTGTTGCTGTTGTATTTATATTTTTTTCATCTTCATGTCTTTTTTGAAGTTATTTTTATCATTATTTGTGTCCAAGTAAGCTAAAAAGTGAGACCCATTGTTGCCACATGTACATTTAATGCGAAGTTAACTAGGGCTTAATAGATGTGGCATTTTCAATAGGTTGGGTACTTGTTTGGAATGTATCAAAAGATTGAGACCAATTTGGAATGATACTAAAAGGTTAGGGGGGTTTAGGTACTTAGCCCTTATATTTACGGTTCAATTTTGTATTATCTATAATTATTTTAATTTGCAACCTTTTTTTTTTTTTTTGTCAAACGATAGATTTGTTAGGTTAGGGAGCTGATGGGGATTGAACCCATGCCTTTATGCAATGGCAATACTCCTCTCCACCATTGCGGTAGAGAGCCATTAATTTGCAACCATTTTTTAATACGTACCAATTGTCTTTTAGTTTAAATCTGCACTCATATGTTTGTGCGCATATTTTTAAACTTTTATTTGTACTTTTATTTATACCCAAATTTATTTATAATGTACCCATATTCAAGGTCTAAAATATCGCTAATATCGAAAATATCGGTAGTCCAAAAACACGGAAATTTCGATGGAAATATCGGGATATTATCGATATCGATAAAAATTGAATAAAAACCACGGAAATTTTAATAAAGACTTTGCAAGATGTTTATTTAGTCAATTATCTATTAGTTTATCACAAAAAGTTGGAAGGAAATGCATTGCATGATGGATTTAACTGATTTAAGTTGATTATATAGCGAGTTGGCAAACATTATGAGTGTAGAAAATATGTAGTAATTAATGAAAGAAGTTTAAACACACCATAATCATTTATATATAATGAATTAGTACAATATTTTACACTTTATACATTGCATAGTAAGATACATGAGTGACTTAGTACCACATAAAGTTCCTATAAGGTTCAAAATTTTCACTATCTTCATCATCTCTATGTGTAGAGTAAGTGTATTGTGAAGAGTAGTCATCAAATGATAAATCCCCAAAATAGTTTTGCATGTAATTGTTAACATGTCATCCATATGGATCCGAGATTGGTTGACGTTGTCCATAAGCAAAATCATTTGAAGATTGAGTCTCGGATTCTTTCCATGAGTCGCTCGATTCCATCCCAACTGGAATAGGATATGAAGGGTAGGGAAATGGTTGGTTATGAGTACAACAGAGTCCGAAGTTATAGATAACGAGTCATCTTCTTAACTTGACAAAGTCCCCTTGCTTCTTTCTCTACGAGTATAGTCTTTCCCTATGGCACCAATTCCTGGTCCTGCTCGCCTACTGCCATAGTCCTCATCCTGCGTTGCATGTGTGAAGTTTGCCCCACCAGTGAAGGGGCTTATAAATCCAGGAGGTGGTCCAACATAGTTTCCATATCCACCACTACCTCCAGCTCCACTATATCCTTCATCATTCCCACCTCCGGTGGTAGGTGAGTCTCTTGATCTTGTACTAGAGCTATCATTAGTATCAGCAGGATCTTATGGTTGTGTAGGATTGATTGGAAGAAGGTGGAATTCCAATGTTTCTTGGTCTTGGGCGCAAAAGTTCTTCGAAAAAGTCAGCGCTGCTGGATCCTACCTCTTCCTCTAATACTCTTTCTACATTTATCCCTTCATTACGTGTTTCTTCAGCAACTTTTAAAGCAACCTTCATCATTATCTAAATGAAAAGGTCTAATCCATTGATAAAGTTGGTTACCCTCTGTATCATCATCTTCAACAACAAGATCAAACACATCTAGTGGGTCACCACGGTCGACATGATCTATTTCTGCTTCCTTATCTCGAATTTGAAGCTTCATGTTGTAGTAGCAATAAACTAATTTTTCCAACCTACTATGAGCCAACCTATTTCTTTGCTTTGTGTGTAAGAGTGCAAATGTACTCCAATTTTTTTCACAAGCAGATGAGGAAGCTGTTTGTGATAATACTTTGATTGCTAACTTTCTCACAGTTGGTGCATCAGTCCCATACATGATCCACCATTCAGCTATAATGAAAAACAATGTTGATAAGCTTAATAACTCCAACAAATTCTATTATAAAATGATAGTGAAATATGTTTACACTCACTAGGAGACATTTTTGTTCGAGCAGCAACTGATGTTAGTTCTCCAAAAGTTTTTCTTGCATCTTTAAATCATGTTAGCTGAATTCAATAAATCGTGTTAGTTTAATCCAACAATGTAATTATTATAATTTAAGTAATTGTGTACCTCATTTCCAAATTGGCTAACTGTTGGTGATGCAGGGTCTAATTTAGAGTATACATTATGTACAGCATGTATAAGGGTACCATCATCTCCAACACCAGGTCTATATTGGTATCGAGGATTCAAATAATATGTTATTCAAAGAAACACATACTCTAATAAGAGAAATAATACTTATGCAACTAAAGAAATGAATTGCAAATTATGACATAATTTATACCTGCTGCATTCAAATCGTGGTATAATGTTTTATACCAACGGTCATCAATTATCTTCATGACCCACCTTGCACCATGTTTTCTTTCCAAGTCCTCCCTCACTACACGCATCAACTCATATATTGCCCCCATAGTAGGATACACTTCTGTGTCAACGATCCATAAAACTTTGTAAAAAGGTTCAAACAGTTGGCACACATGTTCTGATTGAGTCCAAAAAGCATGATCAAGCACTATACTTTCCACCATACGACCTGTATTTGAGCGGCTGAAATTGTGGTTGGCCCAATCGTCACTAGTGAATAGTTTCTTCAACCCTGCTTTCTTCTTAAGTAGGCTGTCTAATGCAATATAGTTGGTGGCGAATCGAGTGGTAACTGGACGAATAATTTCTCCTTTGCAAAATTCATGCATCTTTGCTAACAACCAACCGTGATTGTAAATATAATTTGTGATCGTTCTAGCTCTTTTTACGACATTAGCAATATTCTCTTTCTTCCCCATTGCCTCAAACATGAGATCAATACAATGTGCTACACATGATGTCCAAAACACATTATGATGCTTCATTAACTTTTTTCCAGCTTTGACAAACGCAGAACCGTTGTCGGTCATGACTTGGACAACATTATGCTCTCCCACCTCCATGATTACATCTCTCAATAATTTGTAAACATATTTGTAGTTCTTTATATGGTCTGAAGCATCAATGGACTTCAAAAAAATTGCCTTTCCCTTGGAGTATACCATGAAGTTTATGATAGACAATCTGGTTGGGCCAGTCCATCCGTCACACATGATTGTGCAACCATTAGTTTCCCACTTTGACCTCAACGTGTTAACATACTCACCAATGTCTTTATACTCCATTTCCAAATATTTGTTTCTTACCTCATAGGGAGTGGGAGGTTGTACTCCAACACCGGCCTGTTGACATCCCAATACCATATTTTTGAAATGATGTGATGATGCCTTCTCAGCAGGGACATTTTCATAGATAAAGAACTTGCTAATTAGACGCCCCATTCCCTCATTCATATTGGCTTCAGTGAAATAACTCCAAACACTCTTTTGACGTGCTTTGGATGACTTATATAAACTTGGGGCTATTGGTGGTGTTGGTTGTGATTCTCTAACACTTGTTCCCCGTCTCATTTGTGCACCACCACTTGTCCCGGAACCTTGTGCTCCATTAGGAATTTTATGAAGGTGTTCTCTTTCCCATGCTGACTATTTGGAGGCACGTAATGCTTGTTTGAAATTGCATCGTTCTTCAAGTCCTATGTCATCATCACATTCATCCTCATTGTCGTCATCATCATCATCATTGTCAACCGCTTGGCCAATGACTTCTCCTCGTAGCCCAGCTCGAATATTTTCCATTCCATGTGTTTTCTTTTCCTTCTGGTGTTTTTTATTTTTTAATAATGTGGTGATGAATGCCTTCACTTCTGGGGGGACATTATCGCATCGTTGGACATTATTTCTTGGATCTAATGCGCTAAGATAGTACTTAAGTTGTGTTACTCCGCCACTCTTCATTATCCGATCACAATATTTGCAAATTGTGTCATGTTTGTTTCCGTCTATTGAATCTCCATGTTCCCAAGCTGGATCACGTTTAGTAACTCCACTAGACATCTTAAACGTACCTATATTTATTTTTCATGGAAATTAGGCAATTATTTTTAGGCCAAAAAATATAGTAGTGATGACGGTTATATAAGAGAACCTAAATAATAAAGTTATTCTACAGAAGAATTAAATACGAAGTAAAGAAAATGATTGTAAGAATTTAAGTAATTATAAAAATAATATGGAAGAATAAAACCTAATATTGATGAATAATAATCCAATTTGATAATAAAACCTAATATTAATAAAATAATAAAATAATAAATAACATTGAACATATCAAAATTATCCTAGGGAATAATTATACAACATTACTTAATTACTTCAAAAAATTAACATGCAAGTATTATTTGGTTCTTAGATCACATGTACGGGTCCACACAAATTTTTTTGTTGTTGTATAAATTACAATAATATAAATATAAGTTTGTAAACTTACCTTAAATATGAAAACCTTTGTGTTGAAGCTCTAAAAAGGGCTCTGGAAAGGCTTTGAAAGGGCTAAGGGAAGAAGAAGAAACGAAAAGGTGTAATAGAGGTGTGATGATCTAATACTCCGAATGTGAAAGAGTTGGAAGTGGCACATGGTTTTGAGTATGAAACCAACCACCACTACTTTTTGTCTTGTCAAAAGTTGTAAAAAGTTTCAAAAGTTGTCCCGTTTAGGGGATTTATATTATATATATTATATATTATATTATGTAACTTATCGTAACACACACACACCACCACACACACACACTGACACACACACACACACACACACACACAGAATTATTATGTTTATTTTATCGATATTATCCCAATATTACCGATATTATCCCAATATATTGACGAAAATAAGGTGGATACGTGTGAAAATATCCCCTTCTCAAAAAAAAGATATTATCGGTGATATATCGCCGATAATATCGATATTTAAGACCATGCCCATATTTAATAAAAAAATGTACTACTTTGTTATACATAAATGTAAAATGTACCAATTATTGTAGGCCTATTTGATTGAACTGTATTTAGGACTAGAAAGGGAAATAGGCCATCGACAAGAGAGAGAAGAGAAAGATTTAATTGTGAGGTGTGTGTAATATCACTCCATTGTGCCTTTATTTATAATAGTAAGATAGGTTAAATCCTTACCCTAATAGGATTACAACTCTAATAAGATAATATTTACCTTGGAGAATATTCCAAGATATTCCTAAATACACTAGAATTTACACAATCACATTCCTATTCTAAATACGACTGCAACAGTCCCTCTTCAGTGTGGAAATACTCAAACAAAACATCACATTAGATCTTCAGCAGTTGAGGTAGAACAGTTGATGAAGTCGGCGGCACAACAGGCGAATGCGAGTCTCAAATTTAAAGAAAGTATGCATTGGTAGTAAAACTCACAAAACCTATCTATGGTAAAACCTAAGGTAGGTGAAAACCCATAGACTAAGGAGAAAAGTGAGAAGTATACATAATGTCTAAAAATAAATGACAAACAGGACGAAAGTAGTGAACTCAATAGAGTATGATCATCCTAGGATGGGTGCCTTATCAAAACCTCGTTAGGTAGCAAAAACCCAGTGGGAAAAATGCTCTTAATCGTAGGAAAAAAAGTACATAAAGATCAAGTGAGTATGCCTCAGGATACTCCCCCTAAGTTGGACATAACTTCTAAATAAGAGAACTACAAGCAATTCAACCAAGATAATTTACGCATACCGATTCCTTGGACGACCTTCTGAAAAGTAGACTCGGTAAAGAGATCGGCCAGGTTTCCCTGGGAATGAATTTGCTTGGCTTTAATGTTTTGATGTTGTTGTTGCTGGTGAGAATAAAAGAACTTCAACGCTATATGCTTGGTGTTATCTCCCTTGATGTATCCTTTGTTTAACTGCTCGATAAATGCTGCATTGTCTTCAAAGATCATCGTAGCAAGGTCAACGACGGTAGTAAGATCACTAGTGCTTCGAATATGTTCCATGACTGCTCTCAACCAAAAGCACTCACGAGATGCTTCATGCAGGGTGATGATTTTAGCATGGTTCAAAGAAGTTGCAACTAACATTTGCTTGGTAAACCTCTAAGATATAGCAGTGTCTCTAACAGTAAAGACATAGCCCGTTCGAGAACGTGCCTTATTTGGGTTAAACAAATAACTAGCATTTACAAAAGCAACAAGGCGAGAATCAACCCGAGGATCGAGGGACCGGCTACTCCTCTCGAGGATTCATGGGTGTAGAACAAACCCAAATTCGTCGTACCCTTGAGGTAGCGAAAAATGTCTTTAACACCATTCTAGTGTATGCGTGTTGGTATATTGCTGCATCTAGCCAAAAGATTAACAGTGAAGGAGATTTCAGGTCTAGTGCATTGAGCCAAGTACAATAAAGCACCAATTGTACTTAGGTATGGAACTTCAAGCTCCAAAATCTCTTCCTCATCCTCCTTGGAATCAAAATGATCTCGTTTAGCATCTATAGTCCGAACAACCATAGAAGTACTCGAAGGCTTCGCTGTATCCTCATTAAAACATCGCAAAACCTTTTGGGTATAGTTTGATTGATGTACTAGGATTCCATCGAAATAAAATCTCCAGGCCGAGACAATATCTAGTTTTCCCAAGATCTTTTATCTTAAATTTCGATATCAAGTGAACGTCAATTTCCTTAAGCTATGTGGGAGTTCTGATGAGGTTCATGTCGTCGACATAAAATGCTGATGCGAGAATTACTTGACACTCAAATTAAACCCTCGTTTGACAATTGTAGTAGAATGGATAAGTGAGGGATCGTTCTAGACCGGGGATTATGAGGGCTTGCTAAAACCTTCTAAATTGACTTAAAAACATAAAAACACAATATAAAACACTATTTAATGCTCGAAGAAAGCAAAACTAAAAATAAGGAAGATTAAGACTAAGACTTCAACGAAATAGGGGGGAATTGGATTTGGACGAATTTAAACTAAAATGAATACTTGGAAACAAAACAAATTGTAAATATGGATTTGACGGAAATGAATGGATGGGAAGCTAGCTAAGGGTTCTTTCTCTACACATGATATTTATGCATATGAATCAATTTCCAGTTATTCCTTCATTGAATTATGAACGACAATGCCCCAAATTAACCGTGACATCACTAGTTAACCCTCAGATTTCCTTATATTATTGGATTGGATGGCATCATTCGACAACCCAAAACATTCTCAAAAGTTCCCTACATGTCATCATAATAGAGATACAATCGAAGATCATTAAGAATAATGAAAACCATAAGCATCGACAAAGCATTTGCAACTATGACATCATGTTACTCATGCTAAGAATTAAACTTAACGCGATCGTGACAAGCGAGCTTTTACTACTTTCAAGTATAAGTTAGTAACGATTATGTGAAACCTCCTTAAACTTTAGCCACATATTTATGCATGCTAATTAAGTGTCGACCCTCAATCAACAAACACAAATAAGTTAATCATCAAATAGTTAAGCCAATTGCATTCACGAATCAAGAGTTCATAACCGGAATTCATCAATTCATATCACATAAATAATCATGGTATTGAAATTACCCCTAGCCAAAAAGGGTTTAGTTCCTCATAACTTTGAAATCAAAGAAACACCTAAACATTCCAACAACTCAAACTTGAATTGTATGAACGTTTAGGCACTCTTCTCTTCCATTCCTCATATTACAAAACAAAGAGAATTGAATTTAAACATTGAAATCAAAGAAACGCGTAAACATTCCAACAACTCAAACGTGAATTGTATGAACGTTTAGGCCCTCTTCTCTTCGTCTTCGTTGTAGCACAAGGACTAAGGGATGTTGTTGGTGTGTTTGAATGGATTGGGGGATTATGGAAATGGAAGAAATGGAGGAGAAAGGGAAGGGAGAATGTGTTTGTAATGTGTTGTGTATGAAAATGAGATGTGAATTGAATGAATGAATGCAAGGGTATTTATAGGAGTAGTGGAGGGAACATATGGCTATGTCATTTGTAGGTGAAGTAGGTGGGTGTTGTAGGTGAAGTAGGTGGATGTTGTAGGTGAATTAGGTGGATGTTGTAGGTGAAGTAGGTGGATGTTGTAGGTGAAGTAGGTGGATGTTGTAGGTAATTATGAGTGATAAGTGATAAGTGTATGATATGTTAAGTGATAAGTGAATGATTATGATAAGTGATAAATGAATGTATGATATGATAAGTGGTGAATGATAAGTGATAAGTGGTGATGATATGTGATAAGTAATGAGTGGTGATGATAAGTATGGAGCATGTGAATTAACTAATGAAGGAAATGCATGTGCAATGACAATGTGTTAGAATGGATGTGTGTTATGCATGGCATGATTGGGATTAGGAAAGGTTTTAAATGTCCTAAAACTAAAGAGAACAAGGTTCCAACACTTTGGTCTTCAATTAGGTCTTCAATTTCGTCCAACACTTTGGCTCCAAGCATAAGCTATCCATCCTTAGCCCAAAAGTGCTCCAAAAGTCTCCAAAATGCATCTTTTTGCTCCTTTAGCCCTTTGGACCTATAAACACACGAAAATAGCTTAAAGTACTAAAATAACTAAAGAAACATAACGTAAATGCACGAGAACAAGCCATTTAAGTCGCATGAATATGCTCCTATCAAATACCCCCACACTTATCTTTTGCTAGTCCTCGAGCAAAACAAAACAACAAAAGAACACGAAACTAGACAAAACGAACAAAACACAACCTACACCTTCCAACAATCGTATCAGGGACTTCCAATGCACATGACAAATTAAAAATCATTATTCTCACAGATTTGAGCCATCTTTACACTTAAGTACATTCTTACTCATAGTCACCACATACTAGTTCACAATTAAGCATTTAAAACCATGTTTTGAATGTAGTAACATGCCTTAGAGAATTCCCTCAATTTCTTACTAGATGTACTCTCGTTTTTCACACAGATTTTCTGACTACACACCCTACACTAGGTATATGTGAGAAGATTGATGTAAACATGTAGACGAACACTCACATATGTTATAATAAGGAAAGCATTTTCTGGAGTTAATAAGCATGTTTAGATATGATCTCATGAATGGAATGCTACTACTTAGACGCGAGAACCAGTGACACCATAAGCCCATACCAAGTTCAAACTCCACAAATTGAAATACACAACACTCAAGATAGAAGTCAAGGGTTGTAACGGGGCTTGGGGTATGTGGATAACAAAGAAGGGATATGGAAAACAAAGGTTTTTAAAGAAATAGTGAGCAAAGCATTTGAATCAACTTAGAATTCACTTTTGAATGAAAACTCAACTTTTGAACAAAAAGGGAGAGTTTAGACAATTTACACCCAGAATTGGTGTTTTGGAACCTTTCTTCAATCACTTATTCTTTCATCTTTTTCTTTTCTCTTTTTTTTTTTTTTTTTTTTTTTTTTTTTTTTTTCTTTTGAATCTCAAAACATCAACACTTAAACATTCTCTCCCCCACACTTATTTTTTTTCATAATGTAACTCAAAAGGAATTCAATTAAGTCATGCTCACTATCTTTTAAGAACAAGGGTGGGGATTGTCCTAAACTAGGCTAGGTGAGGAAAATGTGGGTAAACAAAGAATAAAGGCTAAACAAGGCTCAACGGGGTTAAAACTTACAACATATACGAAGTATGGGAAGTAAGGCTATTTGGCTATGGTGGTGGTCACTACACAACTTCTTCTTGAATATGTGTTATGCAAATCAATAACATGCTTTGAATGAAATGGGCATGAGTTCTAGCATTTGGAACTATATGATGAAACGCCTTCTAAGTAGTAACCAAGCAAAGAATAATGAGATCATGCAACGACTTTAGAAAACAAGAAATCACAGATTAAACTCTCCAAAGAACGTTATAGGCTCAAGTCTCTCAGGGTTGTAGCGTTTGTTTGAGTTCCTTCCTTCAAGCATGTTACAAAAACGAATTTTTTTTTCTTTTATGATTGCATGTGAAGTCATACATTATAACCATAACCAAGCATATACCAAGAGTAAATCATACTTTTCTCTATGTTTATAACTCTTTCTAACCGTCATGCAATTATAAACCAAATCCTTGTCATTGTGTTGGAAGGTATCCTAAGACACAAACACACAAAAACGACTCAAAACACTCTTTTTAGGCTTTTCAAAACAATTTTTTTTTCAAATTTTTATGGTATTTTCGGAGTTATAAAAACAAAACATACTAAAATACTCTAAAACAACTTAAAAACGCCTTAAAACAGTAAGGAACAACATTTGAAGTTATGGGTGATAAAATCTCACGAATTTGTATCAACAACATTAGTTACCCCCCCCACACTTAAATCAAACATTGTCCTCAATGTTTTAAGCTTAAAATCACACCAAACAAAAGTAAACATAAAAACAGCAACTAAACATACTAAACATGGCAGAATGTAAATAACAAAGAGAAGAGTTTAGAGACGCAAATTTGGTTGTGGAATGTAAATTCCATCTTCTCCTTGTTGATTTCATTGAGGCTTGATGTTGTTGATTCCACAGGGGTTCCTCCCATCGTTGATTTTCCTTTGTGCTACTCTTGAACTGGGCAGCAGGATTCTTTTGGTCTCCCCCGGAGGTCTGAGCTTTCCCCTTTTATCTGTTTCTTTGTTCAATCTTTGCAGGAGTGGTCCCTTCTCTGGAAGTGTATCAACCGTTGAAGATGACTACTCGAGAGCAACGCTAGGTAAGCAATCAGGAATAGATTCCAGGCAGTTGGCTCCAGATCGGAAGACTGGTTCCAAGTGTCGGCTGATTGCTTCTTTTACCTTGCCATGCGAGTAAGAACAAGGACAAAGAAAAAGACAGGGAAAGAGCATGATATGAGATACTTTTGCTTTTGACCTTGATGATATGAGATACCTTTGCTTTTGAAGAAGCGGTGAATGAATCAGCACATGTATTTGTTGTGCTATTTCCTCCTGGGTCATATGTACTCCAGACATCTGGTATCATCTTTGGGGAAGAAGAAAAAATTGAGTAATTCAAAAGGCTTTGCTGGGAGTACGCCCTCAGAGGTGAGGGAGAGTTGGGCATTTTCTTCAGGTTTGCCCTGCCATAAAAGACGAAGGTCGACATATATAGAGATAATATCAAGTGGTGGTACTTTTTACCTTTGTCGACAAACGTTTTGATCCCGCAAATCCGGCTTTTTGAAATAATGGCGCCTCTTCGATCTCTAAACACGCCTCTTCGATTTCTGAGCAGGCGCCCCTTCGATTTCTGAACGACGCCCCTTCGCTTTCTGAACGACGCCCCTTCGCTTTCTGAACGACACGTGGTAGTGCAGATGCGGCTCCTTTTGACAAAGCTGCACGCGTCTTCTGAAAAGCTGAGAAAGCGTCGCCGAACTTTGCGCTTGTCGGCTAAAGATGTGTAGTTGCGATGATGGCCTCCACGTGTTGTCTGAAAAGAAGAACTCTTTTGACAAAGTTGAACACGTCTTCTGAAAAGCTGAGAAAGCGTCGCCTAAATTACGCCGGAAATTCCGGCTTTTTGAATCGGTGGACGCGTCGCCTTGGCTTCTTATTGAGGTATCGATCACCGCCACAAACACACTCTGAAGATTTCCCATTCTTGAAAATCGTCTCCGGCCCTTCGAAATTTAACTCCATCCACCCATTCTCTTTGAACACTTTTGAAAAAAATGGCAAACTCATCGAACCTTAGCTTAGATTTGAGTCTCAGCAGCGATCCGGTTGCGCCCCGTCAAGGTAATGTATGGCGCCCTTCTTTTTTTTCTTCTAACGGTCCTCTTTCAGGTGAAGACTCTGTGATGCAGGACGCCACAACAGCTACAATAGTAGCTAAAAACCTCCTCACTCCAAAAGATAGTAGGCTGCTGTCAGGACGGTCCGATGAGTTGGCCGTTCAAGAGTCCCTCGCACTTAGTGTTCAGTGTGCGAGTTCTGTGTCCAACATGGGCCAACGCCTGCTTGCTCGGTCCCGCCAAGTGGAATCGTTGATGGCAGAGGTGGAAAGACTTAAGCAAGAGATCCAGCAGCTTAAGTACGAGAATAGAAGTTTGCATATGCTTGCAAATAACTATTCGTCGGGGATGAAGAGGAAGCTTGATGAGCTGCAAGAATCTGAGGGTCGAATTCACAGTGACCGTCAAAGGCTTGCGTCTTATCTCCAGAGGCACCTTTTTCCTGGGTCATCCAGCGCTTGGCCAAGTATTGAGGCCTGGAATGCTCTAGCTCCGATGGCTTCCGCTCCGATGCCTCCCGCTTCTATGCCTTCCGCTTCTATGCCTTCCGCTTCTATGCCTTCCGCTTCTGCGCCTCGTAGTGGGGCTTCACGCAAACAACCTTTGTGAAGCTCCACCTTTCTCCATGTTTAGTATCTTTCTTTCTCTCTAAGTTTTTTTTTTTTTTTTTTTTTTTTTTACATAAATAAAATCAAACGGCATGGAATTTATCTTTGAATGGGCGGTGATACTTGAAATGATCCGGTAATAGTTTAAATTCCAGATTGGGTGCCTGAATCATTAACCACATGTTAGTATAAAAGAAAATTGAAATTCGGGGAGGCGGCTTACCTGTGTGCTCCAAAATGAACTCCAGAATAAACACCCCTTCGAAAGTTATGACTTGTCCCGTGTCATAAAATCCAACTTCCTTAGGAATTGTGGTTTCAAATATGTCCTCTTTGATGCCTTCTACATCTTCTCCAGCCACTACCTTCTCTTGAATCATTCTTCTTGGTGTACAAAGTCCTTTGAAGAATTCAACACCATCTAAAACTTGCTGTGTTGCACCAAGAATTTGAATAGCATTTTGCTCCTTTGGGAAGGCTTCCACGATGTCCTTTTTACTCTCTTCTTGGTTGGGAATCAAAAACCTGCTAGGAAAAGGGACATTGGGTGGAATAACATCAGAATAACATGGAATTGGGACGTCCTTACTGGTGGTGGGTGGTTTAGAGGGCTTAGGGGGCTGCGGCAAGGGTTGTTCTACCCTTGCCGTGTGCATGTCTTCTTCCTCCTCCTCAATTAGCAGCTCTTCATCCACTTCTAGGCTATGTTTGGACATTTTTAGGTCAGCTCCAACCTCCATAGCACTTCCCAAAGTGATAGCATTATGGATTTCAAAATCTTCCTTCGAGTTTTCAATAGTTGAGTTGGAAAGTTCACTTTGCTCTTGAATTTGTTTCATGAACTCCATAATCTGCCCAAATTGCTCGTCCAATTTACCCAACTTCTTGTCTTGATTTTGTTCGTCCTGCGTCAAAGAGGTTAGTAATTTATCCATGGACATACTTGAACTTGATTGGAATTGTTGTGGGGGAGGTTGTGGTGGCTGCATAGGTGTTGTATTGAACTCCTCATATGGTTGCCAATATGCTTCTTGTTGAGCCTCCTTGGCTTGATTTTGTGACCCCTGTGATAGGAGCATATTCATGCGACTTAAATGGCTTGTTCTCGTGCATTTACGTTATGTTTCTTTAGTTATTTTAGTACTTTAAGCTATTTTCGTGTGTTTATAGGTCCAAAGGGCTAAAGGAGCAAAAAGATGCATTTTGGAGACTTTTGGAGCACTTTTGGGCTAAGGATGGATAGCTTATGCTTGGAGCCAAAGTGTTGGACGAAATTGAAGACCTAATTGAAGACCAAAGTGTTGGAACCTTGTTCTCTTTAGTTTTAGGACATTTAAAACCTTTCCTAATCCCAATCATGCCATGCATAACACACATCCATTCTAACACATTGTCATTGCACATGCATTTCCTTCATTAGTTAATTCACATGCTCCATACTTATCATCACCACTCATTACTTATCACATATCATCACCACTTATCACTTATCATATCATACATTCATTTATCACTTATCATAATCATTCACTTATCACTTAACATATCATACACTTATCACTTATCACTCATAATCACCTACAACATCCACCTACTTCACCTACAACATCCACCTACTTCACCTACAACATCCACCTAATTCACCTACAACATCCACCTACTTCACCTACAACACCCACATACTTCACCTACAAATGACATAGCCATATGTTCCCTCCACTACTCCTATAAATACCCTTGCATTCATTCATTCAATTCACATCTCATTTTCATACACAACACATTACAAACACATTCTCCCTTCCCTTTCTCCTCCATTTCTTCCATTTCCATAATCCCCCAATCCATTCAAACACACCAACAACATCCCTTAGTCCTTGTGCTACAACGAAGACGAAGAGAAGAGGGCCTAAACGTTCATACAATTCACGTTTGAGTTGTTGGAATGTTTACGCGTTTCTTTGATTTCAATGTTTAAATTCAATTCTCTTTGTTTTGTAATATGAGGAATGGAAGAGAAGAGTGCCTAAACGTTCATACAATTCAAGTTTGAGTTGTTGGAATGTTTAGGTGTTTCTTTGATTTCAAAGTTATGAGGAACTAAACCCTTTTTGGCTAGGGGTGATTTCAATACCATGATTATTTATGTGATATGAATTGATGAATTCCGGTTATGAACTCTTGATTCGTGAATGCAATTGGCTTAACTATTTGATGATTAACTTATTTGTGTTTGTTGATTGAGGGTCGACACTTAATTAGCATGCATAAATATGTGGCTAAAGTTTAAGGAGGTTTCACATAATCGTTACTAACTTATACTTGAAAGTAGTAAAAGCTCGCTTGTCACGATCGCGTTAAGTTTAATTCTTAGCATGAGTAACATGATGTCATAGTTGCAAATGCTTTGTCAATGCTTATGGTTTTCATTATTCTTAATGATCTTCGATTGTATCTCTATTATGATGACATGAAGGGAACTTTTGAGAATGTTTTGGGTTGTCGAATGATGCCATCCAATCCAATAATATAAGGAAAATCTGAGGGTTAACTAGTGATGTCACGGTTAATTTGGGGCATTGTCGTTCATAATTCAATGAAGGAATAACTGGAAATTGATTCATATGCATAAATATCATGTGTAGAGAAAGAACCCTTAGCTAGCTTCCCATCCATTCATTTCCGTCAATTCCATATTTACAATTGGTTTTGTTTCCAAGTATTCATTTTAGTTTAAATTCGTCCAAATCCAATTCCCCCCTATTTCGTTGAAGTCTTAGTCTTAATCTTTCTTATTTTTAGTTTTGCTTTCTTCGAGCATTAAATAGTGTTTTATATTGTGTTTTTATGTTTTTAAGTCAATTTAGAAGGTTTTAGCAAGCCCTCCTAATCCCCGGTCTAGAACGATCCCTCACTTATCCATTCTACTACAATTGTCAAACGAGGGTTTAATTTGAGTGTCAAGTAAATCTCGCATCACCCTGCGCCAAAGAATTTATTTCATTAAGAATTTGAATATAATCTATTGGCGAACTTGAATTTAATTGAGCATATTGCATATGAAGTTGTGGTGGCTGCATAGGTCTTGAATAGAACTCCTCATATGGTTGCCAATATGCTTCACGTTGAACTTGTTGATCTTCCCACCATATAGAGTTTGAATGATCCCTCCAATCTCTTTGTGGACATTGATTGGCTTGAAATCCTTGCCTATATGAAGCACCAAATGTAGGGACACTCTGCATTGTGGTCCTTTCAGCATACGGCGACAATTTAGAAGTAAGATTTGCCAATTGAGCTTGAATGCTAGCAAAATCCATATCTTACTTCTCTAGTACCTAAAATCAAAGAAAGAGAACTAAATCAAATATCAAAAGTAACAACAAACAAAGAAAACAACACTAAGTTAGAAACTAAAACGAAAACAACTAAACCAAAAAAAAGAAAAGAACCAAGGGATTAGCAAAGTTGCTAATCCCCGGCAACGGCGCCAAAATTTGATGCGAGAATTACTTGACACTCAAATTAAACCCTCGTTTGACAATTGTAGTAGAATGGATAAGTGAGGGATCGTTCTAGACCGGGGATTAGGAGGGCTTGCTAAAACCTTCTAAATTGACTTAAAAACATAAAAACACAATATAAAACACTATTTAATGCTCGAAGAAAGCAAAACTAAAAATAAGGAAGATTAAGACTAAGACTTCAACGAAATAGGGGGGAATTGGATTTGGACGAATTTAAACTAAAATGAATACTTGGAAACAAAACAAATTGTAAATATGGATTTGACGGAAATGAATGGATGGGAAGCTAGCTAAGGGTTCTTTCTCTACACATGATATTTATGCATATGAATCAATTTCCAGTTATTCCTTCATTGAATTATGAACGACAATGCCCCAAATTAACCGTGACATCACTAGTTAACCCTCAGATTTTCCTTATATTATTGGATTGGATGGCATCATTCGACAACCCAAAACATTCTCAAAAGTTCCCTACATGTCATCATAATAGAGATACAATCGAAGATCATTAAGAATAATGAAAACCATAAGCATTGACAAAGCATTTGCAACTATGACATCATGTTACTCATGCTAAGAATTAAACTTAACGCGATCGTGACAAGCGACCTTTTACTACTTTCAAGTATAAGTTAGTAACGATTATGTGAAACCTCCTTAAACTTTAGCCACATATTTATGCATGCTAATTAAGTGTCGACCCTCAATCAACAAACACAAATAAGTTAATCATCAAATAGTTAAGCCAATTGCATTCACGAATCAAGAGTTCATAACCGGAATTCATCAATTCATATCACATAAATAATCATGATATTGAAATCACCCCTAGCCAAAAAGGGTTTAGTTCCTCATAACTTTGAAATCAAAGAAACACCTAAACATTCCAACAACTCAAACTTGAATTGTATGAACGTTTAGGCACTCTTCTCTTCCATTCCTCATATTACAAAACAAAGAGAATTGAATTTAAACATTGAAATCAAAGAAATGCGTAAACATTCCAACAACTCAAACGTGAATTGTATGAACGTTTAGGCCCTCTTATCTTCCTCGTTGTTGTAGCACAAGGTCTAAGGTGAGGTTTGGGGAATTATGGAAATGGATGAGGAATGGTGGAATGGGGACTCACGGTTTTGGATTCTAAGGGGAAGTGTTTGTGTTAGTTGTGGTGTGTGAAATGGAGAGATGGAGTTTGGATTCTAAGGGAGACTCACGGCTAAGAGAGAAAGGGATGTGTTTGTGGTGTGTTGTGTATGAAATGAGATCTCCATGAATGAATGAATGCAAGGGTATTTATAGGAGTAGTGGAGGGAACATATGGCTATGTCATTTGTAGGTGAAGTAGGTGGGTGTTGTAGGTGAAGTAGGTGGATGTTATAGGTGAATTAGGTGGATGTTGTAGGTGAAGTAGGTGGATGTTGTAGGTGAAGTAGGTGGATGTTGTAGGTGATTATGAGTGATAAGTGATAAGTGTATGATATGTTAAGTGATAAGTGAATGATTATGATAAGTGATAAATGAATGTATGATATGATAAGTGATAAGTGGTGATGATATGTGATAAGTAATGAGTGGTGATGATAAGTATGGAGCATGTGAATTAACTAATGAAGGAAATGCATGTGCAATGACAATGTGTTAGAATGGATGTGTGTTATGCATGGCATGATTGGGATTAGGAAAGGTTTTAAATGTCCTAAAACTAAAGAGAACAAGGTTCCAACACTTTGGTCTTCAATTAGGTCTTCAATTTCGTCCAACACTTTGGCTCCAAGCATAAGCTATCCATCCTTAGCCCAAAAGTGCTCCAAAAGTCTCCAAAATGCATCTTTTTGCTCCTTTAGCCCTTTGGACCTATAAACACACGAAAATAGCTTAAAGTACTAAAATAACTAAAGAAACATAACGTAAATGCACGAGAACAAGCCATTTAAGTCGCATGAATATGCTCCTATCAAATGCAACAGTCACAAATCTGGAATGCAACTTCTTAATGAACATGCATTGGCATAGTTCATTGTTCACATAACCCTGACTTGTCAAATATTCACTCAGACGGTTTTACCACATCCACCCGGATTGTTTCAATCCGTAGAGTGATTTCCTCAATCTAATAGAGAGAGTGTTCTGTGGTCTAGAACTATTTGAACTAGTCAATGGAAGTCCTTCTGGAACTTTCATGTAGATTTTTGTATCTAGATCCCCATAGAGATACGCGGTTACCACTTCCATAAGTTGCATATTTGGTTTTTCAGAAACTACCAAACTGATAAGGTAACAAAACATTTTGACATCCATTACGGGGGAATACGTCTCCTCGTAATCAATCCAAGGGCGTTGAGAGAAGCCTTGCGTTCCAAGGCGTGCTTTGTATCACACTATTTCATTTTTCTCATGACGTTTCCTTACCAAAACCCACTTGTAGCCAACGGGCTTCACATGTGGTGGAGTAAGAGCTACAGGCATAAAACTTCATGTTTCGCAAGTGAATCGAGTTCAACCTGGATTGCTTTTTTCTAGTTTGACCAATTTGTTCTACGTCGGCATTCATCGATGGAACGTGGTTTAATATCATCGATAAGCTTGATGTCAGTAACTACTGTGTACGCAAATGCATCGTTGACGATCATTTCAATCTGATTCCAAACCTCATCCAATATTGCGTAGTGGACCGAAATCTCACGATTCTCAGGGGGCCTGGGTGTCTCATTTAAGACATCACCGTAATCTAGATTAACCTCATATGTTGGAACAGATGAGTGAGCGATGGTCGAATTCAGACTAAGGTCACTAGTTTGTGCTATTTTCCTCTTTAGGGTTGCGAATCCTTTGAAGGGGTTTGCCATAGTTTACGGTAGGAGTAGATGATTGGCTAGCCACTAATGTACTGGGCCGTGTGGAAGGTGTGGCCGCCCCACCCTTGAGGACGCTTCAGCCTTCCCAGGTGGTATTATGGCGTACTCTAGGTACGTTGATCCTTTCATGTGCGTTTGCAGTGGGTATATGTGTGTAGACGTATAAATTTCGTTGCATGCAAATGATGCATCAAAAAGCTCTACGTGGCATATGACTCATCACAAATGGATAAGTCATCAATGCCATTTGGCACAAATCAAGCAAAGGAAGAATAAAATTTCCCCAAAACTCGGCAAAAGGGGGAAAAAATCCTTTAAAATCGGCAAGGGATGTAAATTGCTCCCAAAACCGGAAAGAAAGCTAAAGCATCTTCATAAAACAAGCAAGAATTGAAGATTGCTCACAAAATAGGTAACAAGCCCTATAGATTTCGGCCAAACAAGGGAAAGTGGCTGAAATTAAGCACAAAACATGCCTAAATTCTCCCATGAACGAATCAAGATACAAATCAAGGTCAAATCCGTCCAAAGGCATGGGTTTGAAAGTTTATAAATACAAGGTCCCAGGACAAGCATAAAGGTCGATAATTTTTACATTGAAGGTCGACAATTTCTACATTGAAGAGCTAAAATTCTAACAAAATGAGAACCTCTGCCAAATCTTTGAAGACTAATACGCTGCCAAAACTCTCTTCGAAGAACGTACAACCAAAGTCAAAGCTTTCTTTAAACTATAGCCGAAGCATTCCCTTGAAGAATCAACAAGCACTTGTGTCGATTCTTTCAAGGCTTTGTTGCAAGCTTAAAACTTGTAACGACGTTCGATTCAAGATCAAGTCGCCAAGACCTTTGAATTAACAAAATCTCACATCAACATCACCTCTGCCGCAGGTCATACACAAACTTAGAGGTGAAGATTATCCACACATTTTTTCAAGCTCAAAACTTGAAGTAATCGTTTAATTGTTCATCTGAGATCAAGTCATTACAACCTTTGGATCAAAAACCTATGCATCTACATCAAATTTGAAGACTGAATTGGAGGAAAATTGTAAACAGAGATTGCAACCTACAAATTCAAATCAATACAAAACTACTTTGTACACGTGTTCTTGTTTCATTCGATACAGAATTTTCGTGTTTACGAATTTAGCATGCTTGGTGGGACTTCTCTACCTCTCATCTATGCCTTTAATTCCACAAGAAACACACATGGCATTAAGAAAGGATCAAGTTGTTCCCATAATCAACACGAAGAACAAGACATCCTTGTCACAAGTAATCGCACTTTAGGCGTCACAACCTGAAGCAAGGCAAGAGCTCTCTCTACCCTACATTCCACCCCTACATCAACTCTGCCGAATGAGCAAGAGAACCCGAGGCACGAGCTCTTGATCACCCTGGCCTTGCTAAGGGTGCCAAGGGAAGAAAGCCTGATGAGGTATTCTGAGTTTTTGACTTCTGATGCCGACTCAAGCAGCAGCTCATATCCTGTAGCCATACAAGTTATGACTACTGGTGCGACGTCCATCGAGGAACAGCTGACCTAAATGAACGAAGCGATTTTAAAGCTGACAAGGACTATGGAAGAAAATGACTTGCAGATTGCTACACTCGTCAATCGTCTAAAGGTGCAACATGACAAGAAAACAGGCCCAAAGGTTGATCCATCAAAGGAGGAAACTAACTAGAAAGATGAGCCTCTGGT
This sequence comes from Pyrus communis, assembly GCF_041283825.1. Classification (NCBI taxonomy): domain Eukaryota; kingdom Viridiplantae; phylum Streptophyta; class Magnoliopsida; order Rosales; family Rosaceae; genus Pyrus; species Pyrus communis. The sequence continues at coordinate 18,963,139 of NC_142579.1, read as the reverse complement.
GGAGAAAGCTGAGGAGAAGCTAGAGGTGGACCGAGCTACGACGTTCATAGGATCTATCTCTATCCAACAACTGCAAGAGATGATCACGAGCACAATTAAGGTACAATACGAAGAAACCTCGCATGATTCTGTGCTATATTCAAAGGCCTACTCTAAGAAGATTGACACCTTGAGGATGCCAAGGGGTTATCAGCCACCCAAATTCATGCAATTTGATGGAAAAGTCAATCCTAAACAACATATTGCCTATTTCATTAAAACCTGCAACAATGTTGAGACAAAGGGAAACTACCTTGTCAAGCAGTTCGTGTGCTCGCTAAAAGGTAATGCCTTTGACTGGTACACCGACCTCGAGCCCGAGTCTATCAATAACTTGGACTAGCTTGAAAGGGAATTCCTCAACTGCTTTTACAACACTCACCGTACCGTAAGCATGCTGGAGCTGACGAGTACAAAACAATGGAAGGATGACCCTATCATCAACTACATCAATATATGGCGTTCATTAAGTTTGGATTGCAAAGATCAACTTGGTGAAACCTCTGCCATTGAGATGTGCGTTCAAGGCATGCACTAAGGGTTACATTACGTCCTCCAAGGTAAAAAACTGAGAACATTTGAGGAACTGGCAACTCGTTCCCACAACATAGAGCTGAGTATCACCAATCATGGGAAGAAAGAGCCGATCACCTATTTCAAGAATGATAAGGTGTTCACCCAAACGGTAGACAAGATTGGGAAGAAGCTTGCCAAGGAAGCTTTTGCCATCCATACTACCCCCATCAAGACCTCTTATGCACTCGTCAAGGTCTCTTCTAAGAACAAAACGAAGGAGGTGAAGAGAGACGAGCCTTATCGCACCCAAAACAGGTACAAAAACACCTTGAGGGAACTAGAGCAGAATACATACCCTTTTCTTGACTCCAACGTGGTTGCAATGTTAGACGACTTACTGGAAAAGAAGGTGATCGAGTTACCCGAATGCAAGCACCCCAAAGGGATGAATCGCGTTAACAATCCTAGGTACTACAAATACCTTCATATCATGAGTCATCCTGTTGGCAAGTGCTTTGTTCTCAAGGAGTTCATCATGAAGCTAGCACAACAAAGGCAAATTGAATTCGACCTCGAAGACACAGCTGCAGTACACACTACTACAATCATGCTTGGATCCTTCAATCCTATGCCTCTCCAAGTGACGCATGTTCATTCCCGTCCATGATCAAGCCACATGGCACCTTATGTATAACCATCACTGGGGGCAAGCGACCGAAACGCACCTACTGCCAATGAAGAAGGGTAGACATTGGTGACTTACAAAATGACAAGGAAGTCAACACCATAAGAAGCCACACAGCCAAAGATGGAGCAAAGGAGAAAACACCGCCGTCTCAACAATATGAAACCCAAAATGAGTGTAAGAACTACCAGGCCAACATACGCTAGGGAACCTATAGAGGAAGAGCCACGTATTCCTGTCCCATTGCACGAGTACTTCCCAAATGACTTCTTCCAACAGTGCACTACCGCTTCCTGTCACATGGTTGAAGTAAAGATAGAAGAGCCCTCAAAAGGTAAATTTGTCGCCGTCAAGAAGGAGAAGACCCTCATGCCCGAAGAAAGCCTGCTGACACACTTCAGCATCAAGAAAGCCTTATGGTTGACTGAGGAGATGCGAAAAGCACTAGTAGCAGTCTTAGCAAGTCCCGACGGCCACGAAGTGCAAGAAAGCAAGAATAAAGGCTTGAAACTTCGGCCACATAAGTATGCCACAAGTTGTACTGCCCATGATGCAATCAACTTCACTGACGAAGATTTGTTACTGGGATCAAAGCCTCATAATCGTCTTCTCTTCGTATTTGGGTACGTAAGGGAGTGCAAAACCAACTGCATGCTTGTGGATGGTGGATCGGCCATAAATGTCATACCAAAGTCAACAATGACCATAATTGGCATCAAGGTGGATGAATTATCCCGAAGTCACATTCTAATTCAAGGTTTTAACCAAGGAGGACATAGAGTAATAGGTATGATCCGAGTCGAGATGACCATTGGCGAACATAAGTCAAGTATGTTATTCCATGTGATTAACACAAAATTTTCCTATAGCTTGCTCTTAGGAAGACCTCAGATCCACGAGAATGGAGTGGTGCCATCCACCTTCCACCAATGCTTAAAATTCTACTAAGAATGAGTGAAGTGATACAAGGCGACACCAAGCCATTCACCGAAGCCAAATCACATTTCGCAAATGCCAAGTTTTACATGGATGAATACACAGTGCCCGAAACTCTTCCAAAAGAGATCAAATCCACAAGCAAAGATACACGTAAGAAACAAAAGTGGCAAGCCGTGCCCAAGAAACAAGAAGAGGAAGCCATGCCATCTTTAAGCAAAAACAACGATGAGCTTGCTAAGCCCATAACAATCAAAGAGAGTATAACACCCTCAAAAGGACCAAACAGCCCACAACAATCAAATAGGGTATGATGCCCTCAAAAGGACCAAACACACCCGTCTTCCGGTACGTCCCCATATCAAGAATAAAGAATGGGCAATTCCCGTTCAAAACTGGAACAAGCAAAGCCGACACATAACTGCGAAAGGACGATGTAAAACTACTCAAGACAAATGCAATTTTACCTCTGACAAAGCTAAGCGATGCTAAAGTATCAAAACCACCACAAGGTTTTGTAAAACCCTTGCTAAAAGGGGCGGAACCAAGCTCTTTTCCAACCAAGATGACCGAAGAAGGTTTTGACCCAAATGCCTACAAACTCATGTCAAAGGCTGGGTACGATTTCGCTTTCTCTTCAAATCTTGGAAAGAAGAATGCAAACACCATCATCGAGAAAGAACGTAACTTCACCGAGACTCAATAGAAGTTGAAAGAGCATGAACGGAGTTGACAATAACAAAGCTGGACTTGGCTTCACACCAAATACACCCGTGAAGATTTCAAGCAAAGCAAAAAACGTTAACACTCAATACATCAGCGTGAGCGTTGAACAAAATCAAGAGGAACCTAAACCCACCCCTCGAACGTCAGTCTTTGATAAATTGAATTGTTCAAAACCCAGAATTACGGCACTTGATTGCATTGGTGGTCAAGACCGAACTTCTATCTTCAAGTGGCTTAACACACGAACACACCAATGCTCTGTTTTCGAAAGGTTGTCAAAACCTAAGAGACAAAGCAACACAGCTAGCTCTCCTCCACAAAGGTCGGCCTTGGAAAAACGTGAAGAAACCAAGAAACCTTATAGAAAGAGGAAGACAACGCCAAAGAAAGAAAAGCTCAACGGTCTAGTAAAAAAAATGACGTTCGAATCTCGATTCCTTCAAGGATAAAATGCCAAGCAACCTTAGAGGTTGACATAAAAAGGACAACTGAAGGTAAAGAGGCACACCATCATCTACACTGGCCAATCCTCATACCAACAATCCCAAGATGACGGCACTGAAGAAAAGGTCCAAGAAGCCTTCCACATCACAATCCAAGAAAATAAAGAAGACGTCATTACTATGCCACCACAACTCGACGATGAGGGGCAAGCTAAGTTTGATGATCTCAAGGAACTCAACTTAGGCACAAGTGATCGAAGAGTACAACCAATTGCTAAAGGAGTACAGAATTGTCTTTGCTTGGACCTACAAAGAAATGCCCGGCCTTGATCCTACCATTACCATGCATCATCTTGCAATCAAGCCTGGAATGCAACCGATAAATCAAACTCAAAGACACTATCGTTCCTAGCTTATACCATAAATTGAGGCCAAGATTGACAAGCTAATCGAACCAAGCTTCATGCCAAAGGTGTAATACCCTAAATGAATCTCCAACATTGTCATTGTTCTTAAGAAATCTAGACAAATACGTGTTTGCATAGATTTCTGCAACCTCAATGATGTTTGTCGAATGATGAATTTCCCTTGGCACTCATCGAAATCATGGTAGACATGACCACTAGCCACGAGGCCCTATCATTGATGGACAACTCTTCTAAGTACAATCAAATCTGCATGGTTCTAGAAGATGAAGAACTAACAGCCTTTTGCAGTCCAAAAGGTATCTATTGCTATAAGGCAATGCCATTTGGCTTGAAGGACGTTGGGGCTACATATCAATGTGCAATGCAGAAGATCTTCAACCACATGCTACACAAAAACGTAGAATGCTACATAGACGACGTAGTTATCAAGACCAAGAAGAGATCCGATCACTTGAAGGATTTATGAATAGGTGTTCAACAAACTACGACACTGTAACCTCAAGATGAACCCATTGAAGTGTCCATTTAGTGTCACCTCTGGGAAGTTCCTCGACTTCATTGTCACGCACAGTGGCATTGAAGTAGACCAGTCAAAGATCAAGGCCATTCAAAGCATGCCTAAGCCAAGAAACTTACATGAGCTTAAAAGTCTACAAAGGCCGCTAGCCTTCATCAGATACTTCATCTCCAACCTTGCTAGATGTTGTCAACCCTTCAGTCGACTTATGAAGAAAGATGCTCTATTCATATTAGATGACGTTTGCCGCAATGCCTTCGAGAGCATAAAATAGTACCTGGCAAGCCCACCTATCTTAAGAGCACCCGTGCCTGGAAAACCACTCATCATATACATTGATGCACAAGAAGGTTCCATTGGAACACTCTTGGCACAAGAAAATGAAGACCAAAAGGAAAGAGCACTCTTAACTACTCACTGTTCAAGAAGATGTCCTTCCCCTAGTCTTTGCCATCCTAAAGTTAAGACACTACATGCATGCTTACATTATCCACTTGGTTGGTAAAACTGACTCAGTCAAATACGTCAAGTCTAAACCAGTTTTGACAGGGCGACTAGCTAAATAGGCTTTGTTTCTCAATCAGTATGAGATCATCTACGTCCCAGCTAAAGCCATCAAGGGACAAGCTCTAGCAAACTTCGTTGCCAATCATCCAATCCTAGCCGATTGGAAAATCTTAAACGACTTACCTGATGAGGAGGTGTTCTACATAGACATCTTCTCAACATGGACGATGGGCGAGGAGGTGTTCTACTAGTGTTCTAAAAATCGACCTAGGCGCTAGGCGATAGAGTGCCACTGCAACTTAGGCCAAATCATCTGGGTAAATCGGGTAGGAGTTAGGCGCCCGCCTAGACGCTCTCTAAGAGGTCTAGGTGGCCTGAGCGGTGGCCTAGGCGCTGACCATGACGGTAGTTTTTTTTTTTTTTTTTTTTTAGCTTCAGTTGTTGTAGGCGTGTCACATCTTTCCGTTTCACTCGCCGTCATATCTTTAGCAGAACATGGAGAATCTATAGAGAAAAGGAATGATGGGAGAGAGAACAATTCAGATTGAAAATCTACACTTCATCGAAGAAGGAGGAAAGTTACAGAGCAATATAGAAGAAGAAAATAAAGTAGACTAAGAAGAAGTGAGAGAGGAGGAAGAGGATACGAAAAAGAAACCCCAAATAAAAGCTTTCCGCTTTCTAATGCGTCAAATGTGTTGGTGTGTATTGATTTTGAAATTTTTACACTATTTTATGTCTGATATAGGATTAGGAGTCTCAATTTGGGACCTTGGGTTATGTGAGAGACATGGGATGAATCTTTGACGTGGCTCCACGGTTTGGAACCTTGGATGATGTGAGGGAGGTGAGGTGGAGGGGTCACCATGTAGTTTAAAAAAAATGTTAAACACTAATTTCATTCAAAATATCTTCTTTTTTTTTTTTTTTAAATTAAATTGTTTTATTTGGGAAATCCATCTTTGAGACCTTGAAAGTCTATTTGAAGATCAGATCATGCTATATACTTGAAACTCTAACATCACATATACTATTTTTTTGTAAAAAAAAATAACATATTTTTCATGTCTTTCTTATATATTACATAGTAAATTTAATTAACTTATATAATATATAATAAAATTTCTTAAATCAGCCTAGTCCGCCTAGGCGCTAGGCTCCAGTCCATCGCCTGACTAGCGCCTAGCATCTTTTAGAACCTTGTTTTTTTTTTTGCATTTTATCATTCTTTTATTATCTTACCCATGGATTTTATACAAGTATAATTTTTTTGTAAGTGTCAATATGCACTTATTTACAAGATATTGTTTAGGCCCAAAATAATATTATTGGGCCGAGTGTAGCTTTATGTTCGGCCCAAAGCTGTTTCAAATATACTATGGGCTGCCTAGTGATCCCAGGCCATTCAGTAAGGATGGTCGAGTCCTATCGCAAGAATGAGTAGTTCGGATGAGCAAAAGGGTCGAAGAAGTCCTAGTGCAATTTGGATTCCCGACCAACAATGAATATGGCCTCAAAAAGGGGTGAGTTTAAAGTCTTAATAGGGGTAGGATTGGTCGAAGTTGAGTTGGAACAGAACAAGAAGTCCCAATCCAGATATGATTTTGACTCGATCTCAAGGAGGATTTGGTGCTATAAATACAAGACATCGTGCAACAATCAAGGGACCTCCAATTTAACACACAATTGCCCTGCGCAAACCTCTCAAACAACTTGAGATTTTTTTTATTTTCTTTTTCCGCCGACACATCTTTAGTTTGGATAAACAGTATTGTGGAGACAACCAACAAACACCTTCAATTTAGATAAACAACACTGCGTCAAGGCCGACTGGTTACCTATCCAAGTCTCGGTCGAGAAGGATTTTCAAATCCTTATTGGCAGAGGTCATCTCATTAGCCTTCTCGGCGAAGTGAGGTGTTACGAGTTACGACATTAGGCGCATTAAACGCCGAGTGGTTTTATGATTGGATACTCCCAAGTGAGTTTCAGAGTTCGGCATTCTAAGGGCCGAACTACATTTACCATCAAGACATACATTACCTTTGAATACTTGTGTCCATATAGTCTGGTGTCAATTCGACGTGCTTATACTCTCACGAATATAATCACCATGACTAAATCCGACGCCGACGATTCGGGAACTTCACAGAACTAATAGCCTTGTCTTCAGGCTCGAGAATCCAAAGGCTGAGATTTGTTCCTTCCTCGATCGTAGTCACAAGATAAAGAAGTCAGCAATGCGCTCAACGCAACATCAACAAATTTTACTCCTCGGTCGAGCTCGGCCGACAAGTTGGCACGCCCTGCATTCAACCCAATGACGTAGTTAGCTTATTAGTTACTCGGCCTGCGCGCCACGTAGGCTTTGTAATTTTTAGGGTCAACAGTACAAGCAATTTACCTAAATCCACCTAGGCCGCCTAGACGCTAGCCTAAACCCCGCCTAGTGTTTTCTAGAACCTTGCCAATTACCCACAGCATTTTCGATTGATCAATAAGCACTACTTGATACACAACTGCACTGCTACTGCCATTATATTTAGATTATCGACCATTTTTCTTGTGCTCAAGGCGTCACTGCAATCAAAGTTCTCACTGATGTCTTTCTTAGTGGGAATACTAAGGCCGAATGAACATTTCAACTTTGCACCTCACCAAGTACTGGAATTGGTGGCATTCTGAAGCTAGCTTATCTGAGATCAAATGCAACATTGTGTCGTTCTTTTTGGATTATTTCAAATTTTTTGTTATCCTGTTTTTGGATTTTCAAACTATATGTATGCCTTGAAAAACTTATTTAGATCGAAAGGATTAGAAGTTAATCATTGCTACATCTTCTAGCGGGATATACAACAAAGTCGCACAAAAAAGAACTCGAGGGTGAATCCAATCAAGCAATGCTTGAGCAGGGCCGTCTTTGAGATTTTTGGAATCCTGTGTGAAATTACCCCTCCTTAAGATAGCTTAAGTTTTTTTTAAAAGTAGGACAATGTATGGATACTAGAAAACATTCACTTAATTCAAAACAAAGCCACTTAGTACTACGACTTAGTGGTATTCCTCTTCACTTTTAAGTGAGAAGCCTTAAGTTCAATTCTCGCCAAAAGCGAATTTGAATCACATTATTGCTCACCCATTGTGAGACTTAACCCACTCCTCCACCCCCTTAATGTAGATAATATCATTTGTTAAAAAAAATATATATATATATCAAAACAAACTTTAGCATTCACTGATTGCATGTTTACAAATGTCATTAAGGATAAGTAAAAAAAGTTACAAACATAACCCTCACTAAATAATCAACAACAATTATATCTTAAACAACCAAACATGAAAAAAAAAATTCAAAACTCGAACTATAAAGTTTCACTTGAATATGTAGCATTATTGTATAATAAAATTAAGAAACTATCTTTCCTTAGGGTGTTATTTTTGATACTCAAAATATCTCATTGTACTCCAAGTTTTTATACTTAGAAAAAAAAAAAAAATACTTGTATAAAGAGTGCACAATGTGGTTTTAAAGTGCTAACAAAGCAATTTTTTAAGGGAATTGTTATTGGCACTCCAAAAATCTCATTTTGCGCTCCAAACTTTCTATAATTAGAAAGAAAAAATACATTTGTGAAAACTGTAAAATGAGATTTTTGAAATGCTAATAACAATTCCATTTTTTAAATATAGAACATATTACGGGGTCCCTTCAAATTTGGGGGCATGTGCAACTCCACCTTTCCCTCCCCCCAACGCCCCCTCTGCGCTTGAGCATCGTGACACACCCCTACCCGGAATATCCACTAGGACCCCGAATCAAGCCGTGCTGGTTGACACCAGGAAGGTGACAAAGCCATAAAGTGTGATAGTGTATAAAATGTGAATAAATTAAAATCTAAAAATGCCTAAGTACACGAATGCATGATGAGCGGGTCTGGACCCATTTCATGCGTGACACAGAGCATAGGTATAGTACAGTAAGGTAAGATAATGATTATACCATCATAAGAAGACATTTGTACTGAAAAGTGCCACGAATCCTTGTCGATACGGAACTCTGCTACTAGAACCTAGAAGGTGCAAAAATAAAAAGTGTGAGTGGGTGAAACAAAACTTTTCAAAGCAATTTCAATTACCAAAGGCAATAACCCCTTGTCGTAACACCTGTACAATTTCCTAGAAAATAACAGGCGTGACAATAATTCAAACCATAACCAAAATAACAGTCTCACAGTTATGCCGTGTCAAATATCTCAACAAGAATAAGTAACCCAGATGAAATAAATCAATATGAAATAGTATATCAGCCGGATCCACCAATTGTGGCATGTATAGCTGAATTAATAGCTCATCAACATACTAGTCGGAGTCACCTCACATGACCTGTACGACTTATCCATATCTCATCAATCAAAGCTAGCCGGAGTCACCTATCAGTCGTACGTGATCTATACGACTTATCCATATCTTATCCGTTGATTGATGAAATAAATCAATATGGAATAGTATATCAGCCAGATCCACCTATTGTGGCCTGTACGGCTGAATTAATAGCTCATCAATATACTAGCCAGAGTCACCTCACATGACTTGTACGACTTATCCATATCTCATCAATCAATGCTAGCACATAAGTCGGAGTCACCTATAGTAACCTGTACGACTTAATCAATATCTCATCATATATCTCATCAATCAATGCTAGCATATAAGTCAGAGTCACCTATAGTGACCTGTACGACTTAATCAATATTTCATCACATATCTCATCAATCAATGCTAGAATATAAGTCGGAGTCACCTATAGTGACTTGTACAACTTAAACAATATCTCATCACATATCTCATCAATCAATGTTAGCATATAAGCCGGAGTCACCTATAGTGACCTATACGACTTAAACAATATCTCATCACATATCTCATCAATCAATGCTAGCATATAAGTTGGAGTCACCTATAGTGACCTGTACGACTTACTCATAGCTCATCAAACATGCATGCACACGAGTCGGAACCACCTCTAGTGGTCTGTACGACAAGACTAGGTGTAAATAAATACGCTTCACGTGAAGACTGTGCGAATAATCGCGGGTCACCTACGAGTCGGAACCACCTATAATGGTCTGTACGACAAGACTGTACACCTACCTTAGATCCAAGGTGAGCGTAAGGTGCGGGAGGTGAACATCACGTGAAGGACTATGCCCTGGCCACGGGCGGGAGCACTAACTCCTGGGTGCGGGTTATGAGCTCTAATCACATCTCACATAATCATCAATTCATTTAATCAATCAATAACTCACTTGGTACTTACCTGAGCGTCTTGCGTTCACCTTTGCAATTCAAAGCATTCACAATAATATGGATATGCCATGATGCAATCTAAAACACAACATAACATAGTGTTTCCAAATATATATATATATATATATATATAACATTTTGTGAAATGCATAATCTATAATGTCCCACTTCCAAACTATTTATTTTCGGGAATAATTATCAATGATAAGCCCAACTAGATATTAGTTTAATTAACTATCATTGCTTACGTTTCCTTACTTCAATTTCTTGATTCTTCACACATTGATTTATGAACAACATTTAACCACCAAATCATAATGTTAAATCTCACGTTTTCCACCAATGTCCCTCACATTGCTCAATTCCCCAAACAAGGCTATTGTCTCAATTATTTAGTCTCATTTATTATATGGTTGCATCTAACGTCTCGTTAGAGTGCCTACGCACCCTAAACAGGAATCAAGCCAATCGTAGTTCAAAGTAATTATTTGTAGGTAACATGCATAAATCAATTTAGAAGCGTTTGTTGAACTATCAATTATATACATATGATAAAAAGGGAAAGACCCACTCACCTGGAGTCCACGCTATGATTCTAAAGCACGCACATCGAGGCGTCTCGAACGATTGGCGCCTAGAACAATTATCGAATCACATCTCAAAACTCTTATCAATAGAATACGTAATTCACATAAAGCACATCCTCAACGACATTCTAAAATATTTTGAGACCCATTGACCACAAGTCAACCGTTGATCAAAGATCAACGGTAGGGTTTACAACCCTGTATAACTCGATCCAGAAGATCTACGCATCAGATTTCCAATCTGCCATCTCCAAGGATCCACATTATGCTTCTTGAATAACATACTAAAATTTCATTACGATCCAACGGTCAGATCTCCACCAATTGCCCAAAACCAAGTGGTGGTTAACATTTATTTTACGAACTTACAAATCCACTTCGGGAAGATCCATACTTTGGATTCCCGATCCGTAAATTCCTATGATCCTTAAATATTACGTATTAGGGTAAAGTACAAAAAACTACCTCAACTATTGGTGTCACGACATTTTCATACCTCATCTTTTAAAATTGACAATGTCATACCTCATTTTTAGAATTTGGTCCAATGTTATACCTTTCCTTACTTGGCCATTTATTTTTCAGTTAAATGCTGACGTGGCTTGATTCAGGGTCCACTTTCTATTAAAAAATCATTAAAATATTATTAAAAACTAAAAAAAAAAATTATTTAATTATTTAAATAATAAAAAGTAAAAAATAAAAATAAAAATAAAACCATCAGTTCGTCCCTTCCCTCCCCCTCCCCTCTCCTCTCTCTTCTCCCCATCTTCATTTTCTTCCCCCCCCCCCCACCTGCAAACCCAAAAAAATAAAAAATAAAAATTTTGAAAACCCAACGACCCCCCCTGTGGAAGAACAAGAAGGAGGAGGAGGAGGAGGAAGAAGAAGAAGAAGAGGAAAAATAAATAAAAAATCCCCCCCCCACCACCCGTTGGCGCGGAAGAAGAAGAAGGGAGAAGGAGAAGGAGGAAGAAGAAGAAGAGGAAGAAAAGGAGGAGGAGGAAGAAGAGGAGGAAGAAAAAAAAAATTGAAAACCCATCAACACCCCCCCTGCGGAAGAAAAAGAAGGAGAATGAGAAGGAGGAAGAAGAAGAAGAAGAAGAAGAAGAGGAGGAAAAAAAGGAGGAAGGAAAAAAAAATTTCTTTTTTTCTGAAAACCATCAACTCCCTTGCGGAAGAAGAAGAAGAAGGAGAAGGAGGAAGAAGAAGAGGAAAAAAAAAAAAAAAAAAAAATTTTTGAAAACCCATCAAACCCCAAATCCACCACTCTCATCCATTCTCCACATCATCTTCCGCACCCATCCTCCACCTTCTCTGCGCACCCATCTTCCCGCCGACAGGATGATGAAGATGGGGAAAGGGGAAAGGAGAGAGGAGGGAGAAGGGGGGAGGGGAGGGACGAAATGAGGGTTTTTTTTTCTACTTTTTATTATTATTTTAATATTTAAAAAATATTAAATAATTGTTTTTTAGTTTTTAATAATATTTTAATAGAAAATAGGTCCCGAATTAAGTCACGTCAGTACTTAACAGAAAAATTGACGGAGGTATGACATTGTCACAAATTCGTAAGATGCGGTATGACATTGTCAATTTTAAAAGATGAGGTATGAAACTATCGTGATCTCAATAGTTGAGGTAATTTTTTGTACTTTACCCTACGTATTATAATGTATCCAAGTTTGGTGACGATCCAACGGTCGGATCGTCGATTCACATTTTATCAAGTAACATATCGTAATGAATTTAGGTCCAAACGATCAATCTACGTTATACGAATAAAAAAACTGAACTCAAGACATCTAATTTAGCCTAAAAGTAGCATCGACGGTCCCCTGGCCACGTGCCGCCGCACGCGCCGCTGCGAGTGGCGGTTGGTCGCCCCGACTCGCCGGAAAATCTAATTATTTTTAAAAATTACCAAAATTTACAAGAATAAAGATCTTAATGAGTAGAGTAACTTTCATACCTATGACCAAAGCCAATTTGGCCGGTAAGAGCTTCAATTTTACATAAATCCGTCGGAAACCCTAAAGAGGGTGTGCTTCGATTTGACCTCCATGCTCACTCTGACGCCTCCATAGGTGTTTGGGCTTTGTTCCTGAGGTTGAGGGGAGTCTATTTGTGGTGGTAATTGGAGGAGGTACCTTCAAATCATGGTGGAATGAAACCCAACCTATGCACCCCCTTTTGCATAGTTTTTCCCAAAATTCACCAATTTCCACCCAATTTTCACATGAAAATGGAAGAGGGATCAGTTGGCCTCGAGGTAAGGGTCATTTTGACACTAACCTTGTCGTCCAAGGTGGCCGGACATGGGAGAATTCACTGGGTCGGGTCACGGGTTGAGGGAAACCCGATTTCCCCTTTTTTCTTTTCTCCCCCTTTCTCCTCCTTGCTTTCCTCTCTGGTTGGTCCCTCATTTCTCTTCTCAATCTGATTGGGCAGCAGCCCTTCCCTTCTCCTCCTTTCTTCTTCTCCCACATTCCTTTTTCTTTTTCTTCTCCCTTTCCGTCACATACACACCCACACACACACACATGTCCTCCTAATTTAGCATACATTAATATAATATAAATAGAATAGTTATTTCTTCAAAATACTTTCGGTTCGTAAGTCCAAATTCACTTTTGCTTGCGCTTACTCATTCATATCGTCAAATACTTCAAGAATATGCTAAAAGAATATTGAGTACGTCTCACAACACGTGGGTCAATGAAAGTCAAAACCTTCACCTCTAGGGCATTCTCGTAAATTCACATTTAAAATTTATAACATAATAAAATTTGGGACGGGTTGTCACAATCGTCTTTTCTAATTCAACACCCAAAGAAAATGCCAATACTTAAAGAGTAATGCTATCCATACCATATTTTTATACCACATTTTTAGACCACTTTAGGTGGCATTTGATGTGAACAGCCACATTATTTGAAAAATTTGCAAAACCCAAGGAAAAGAAGGAGAAAGACTCCTTGTATACTACAATGATCATTTAATTAACTAGTTTTTCTTAATTATTAGTTTATTAAATAATGAACTAAATTTAAAAAATCTCATTAACTCAAATGATATGGTTGTCTATATCAAATACCACCTAAGGTAGTATAAAAATGTGGTACAAAAACGTGGTATGAATACCATTACTCATACTTAAAAACTTGGCAACATCGTCTTTTCTAGTTCACGGTTATTATGCCCGTCTCTCATTTATCTCATGCATATTCCTTCCTTTTCTAATTAAAACATGAAAACAAAAAACTAGCCAGAGATGAAATCCTTATTGAAAGGGTCTCAATATTTATTGATACGTACCCAATATAAGTATATATTTTTATCCGTCAAGCTCTCTCTAACTGCACATCTGCAACCAACATGCATTGTTTTTCAGTCCACAAAATGGTGATTAGATCCTATGGGATGCACCTCAATTCATCAAATGGACATTTTTTAGTCATCAAATGTGTCGTTTTTCAATGCCAAATGGTGAATTGACGAAAAATTAATATATTATATATCTCTAATTTGCATAGACTAATTACTTAGGTCAGAATTTGGAACCGATTAATTAAGGATTTTTTCTTTTATTTTTTAGTTTTAGGGAGGTGAACTAACTGTTGCTTTTTCCCACTTCCTCCAACCACAACTCATCGAACTTGTATTGACGCTGTCCAAGTCTTCAGACTCTTCACACATATTTTCTCTATAAAAACCCAGTAGAGACTTTCTATTCTTCACAACAGAAAAACAACAATTCAAATTGAAGACATTTGCCTATAGCAGCTCCTCAAACTCAACCATGGCTACTCCCAAACTTTTCTTCACGTTGTCTTTGGTGGCGGTGCTGTCACTCTCAAGCATCCACATGAGCCACCAAGCTGCTCGCCACCTTTTGGACACACCAGCAGCGGCTTCTCCCCCAGCATTGGCGGTGCCTACAATTCCATCTCTGCCCAAAACTACATTGCCTCCACTGCCCTCACTACCAACAATGCCTAAAGCCACTTTGCCACCCCTGCCCTCAACCCCGTTGCCTACTCTACCAACTGTCCCAACTCTTCCAAAGGCCACTTTGCCACCATTGCCTTCCACTCAACTGCCAACTCCATTCCCAACCTCCCAAACCCCATCTTTGCCAAAACCAGCATTGCCTACTATGCCCACAACTCTACCTCCATTGCCAGCCAACCCACTTCCCAAATTCCCAACAACAATCCCTTCAATTCCCACCATTCCATCAACAATTCCAGCCATCCCATTCCTCTCCCCACCCCCGTCAAATTAAATCAACCACTCAAGAGTTCATATATCTCCAATGGATATCTTTGTGCTTACTGCTTACTACAAGCTGTCTATTTTCTTGGATATGCTAGCTGGAGTGTCTTCAGAAGTCCTGCAACATGACATGGTTCTCGTGTTTGATTCTTGCTTGTTGTAACATGTTATATGGTTCTTATGTTAGATTCTGGCTTATTATTTATGTATTCAATATACTTGTGTTGAGTGTTTGTGAGGATTGTTATATTTCATGCCTTCTTTTCTTTGTTAATTAGGTTTTACATGTTGTATCGATATTTTGTTGCTGTATTAATTTTTATTAATTAATTATTTATAGTTTTACTTATCATGTTTTTTTTTTTCCTATTACAATCGATATTTTGCGCTAATCTATACAAATTAAAGGGGAGGGAGAAGGGTTTGAACCCAGGACGCAGTGAGTTGAAAGGAAGACCCTAATCACCAGAACAATCCACCACTTGCAAAGACTTGTATTGTTAGTATACCATCATTCACACGCCCACATCGGAAGCATGACAATAAACATTACTACTTACAAATGAATGATACCACTACTAATAACATTGAGGTCTTTTGTGATAGGACACAAAACTTGTCGAGCTGTGCAAATGGTTAAATTGAGACAATATCAGGGTGATTAGTAGTGTACCGCTATCTCAATTCTAAAATCTTAATGGTACACACAATTTGAGAAAATACCTTTTTATTCTTTTAAATACAACGGCATATTAATACTGGCTATATCCAAGGGCGGGGTGCGAAACCAAAAACTCCCAAAATTTGGGCCCAAAATCTCCCCAAGGGCATGTATTTTGAGGTGGGAATTTTGGGATATAGGATTTGGGGGTGGGAATTTGGGATTGGTGTCCACCCCAGACAGAAATGATTGCAAGAGGGCCAGGGGACGAATTCCATGCAAACGAGCACACGAAAGGCGCAAGTTCTATAGCCCAGATTAAAGGGCAGTTGGCATCAAATGGCTGAGCGCCTTTCTAGATTTTTATCCAGTGTCACGCGCCCAATGAAATCAATTTCCAGCGGCTATTTAATGTGAGGCCCAGATTTCATGACCGTGGCAATCCAACGTTTAGTTTTAAATTTTTTCCAACAGTTTTTTTTTTTATTTTTTTTATTTTTATATCCAACGGTTCAAATCTAATTTAATCAATTTTAATGGTAAAACAAAATCCAACAACTCAAATTTAAATCAATGGTTAAACAATATTATTAATTAATCCAAATTAGATCCAACACCAAAACTCCTCCAAAACTCTAAATACCCATCCATTTGTTCACTAATCCATAAAAAATTCAATTTTCTCATATCTCACTACCAAATTTCTTCAATCATTCCATTCTCCTATCAAATTTAGCTCATATGGCAGACAAATTGCAATAGAAACACCAATTGGCTTCCTACTGAAGATGTCGCCTTATGCTTAGCTTGGATATCGATCACCGAAGATGGTTCTGTTAGTCGAGCTTTGGGGAGCAGCGAATATAATAACATCTTGTCATGGTTCCACAGATGGTGTGCATTTTGGGGAAGAGGTCAAGCCGGATGTAACGCCACTCCACGGGCAGATGGATGCGATAAACATAAGGAAGCAAGGAAAAATGGTGGAAATGATGAGTCTTCTTATATCCAATACTCTGGTGAACTTGTGTCAATTAGTTCAACAAGGAGCAAATATAAGGGACGATAGAAGAGCAAAAATGCAATTGTTTAAAGAAGAAAAAGACGAGAAAATTAAGGAGAAGGATCCACTCCAATATACTCCAAGAATTGCACAAAACCCGTACCAGGATTTGGACACCGAATCCTATCATCTAGTCCATAGATCTCAAAAAGTGATTAGTGTCTTTCATTATCGTTTATAGTTATTTTATTCATGCAACATGTTTTAAGTATTCATGTGTAATTTTTTGTTATTCATGTAATATATGTTATTAATTTTATGTAATGTCAATGAATTGTTTGTGTTCACCATCACAATTTTTTTTTCTTCAGAATTTGAATTTTGTACATCAAAATGTTTGTAAAAATAAAACAAAATAGATTATACAAAAATAATTCCAAAACTATTAGCCAAAAAACAAAATGAAAAATCAACGAAATACAAAAGCTTAACAAATTATAAAGTTGGAGGGTGAAAATTAGAGGTCTCTTACCGTTGGAGGAAATAATTGTCTAAACTCATACATATAGATGAATAGTTAAAAATACGGACTAAAATTTGGGATCTCCCACCTTTGAACTGGAGATAGCCTTCTACTAACGTGGTGGTTGGTGGGGTGGTTTTTGGGGTGGTGGGGGCGGGGTTGGGGCGTTTGATTGTTTAAGGTCGTATAGTAATAACGATTTGCAACATTAATTATTAGCCCCATGTTTAACAAAGGGTTTTCCTTTGGAAAAGACTTGTATTGTTATTATACGATCTCCTGATTTAGGATTATGAATTCATTGAAGGTTTTTGGTTGTCTGAGCTACGTGGGGCGGGCTCCGAGTGTTATCAGTTTTCTAGGTTTTGTGCGGATTTTGTACATTTTACTCTAGTCCTTTAGAGTTGTTGTTTTTACAGGTATGTTAGAATTTGTGTTTCGTTGACGTATTTGATGTATTGTTATAATCGTTTTTGTTAATGAATCATTATTTCTTCAAAAAAAAAAAAAAAAAACAGAAAAAAGAAGAAAGAAAAACTTGCAATTATACAACCAGGCTAACTGATCTAGGCCAAGTAAGTGGTGAATTGTCTTAGTGATTAAGGTAAATGAGTCTAGAATATCGTTTGTAATAAATAAAAAAAGAAATGATCTATGGCCAAAAAAATTGAAAGACCAAAGGAGTTAAAGAAAAGTACAAAACCAAGGCAAATAACAGCCCAACCTACTTGTTCACTGACTAAATTTTCAAAGGGAGTCGCCAACTTCCCAAATTGGGGATTATATTCCAACATGGCCAGCATCCACTAATATTAACAAAAGCTATGATGTAAGCCCAATGAGAATGACCAATTTTTTCTGCTTGCTCTTGATTTGGTAAGTTCATAACCTATCATTTGATGACTCAGATGACTACTGGCATGCGTGCATGAGTTGAAGTGCTTTTGCGTCGGTTTGGTTTTGAATTTGGGACCAATTTAAGGAGGTGAACTAACCATTTATTTTTCCCACTTCCTCCAACTACAACCCATCAAACTCGCGTATAGTATGTGCTGGCGACTTTACATGGTCTCCCCCATATTCTTGTATAAAAACCCAAAGATAGTTTCGTACTCTTCGCAACAACAAAGAACATTTTAAGACATTTGCCTTTCAACTCCTCAAAGCTTTTACTTTCATCACAAGTTCAACCATGGCTTACCCCAAGATTTTCTTCCTTCTGTTTTCAGTGGGGGTGCTATCACTTTCAAGCGTCCATATGAGCCAAGCAGCTCGCCACCTTTTGGACACGCCGGCAGCTCCACCTCCAGCATTCATCGTCCCTACAATCCCATCTCTCCCGAAGACCACAATGCCGCCATTGCCTTCAATGCCAACTCTGCCAAAAACCACATTGCCTCCGTTGCCTTCATTGCCAACACAGCCCAAGGCAACCTTGCCACCACCCCTGCCCTCAACCCCATTGCCTACACTTCCAACCGTCCCAACTCTGCCAAAGGCCACATTGCCACCATTGCCTTCTACCCAATTGCCTACTCTTCCTCCTCCAATGCCAAGCTCTCAAATTTCATCTTTGCCAAAATCACCATTGCCTACTCTTCCCACAACTCTACCGCCATTGCCAGCCAATCCACTGCCTTCAATTCCCACAACAATCCCTTCAATCCCTACTATTCCATCAACAATTCCAAGCATTCCATTTCTCTCCCCACCCCCATCAAATTAAACCACTGGAGATAATCGTATATAACCGCCATGGTTCTCCTTGATTACTACACTACTACTATCATGATCTCTTAGTTCTGTTGTATGGTGCCTTATTAATTATGTTATTGTGTCAGAGATCTTGTGTGGATGTTTTTTTTTTTTTTTTTTTTTTTTTTGCCCTTTTAGTTTTTGGGTTTTACATATTCTGGATATCTATATTGTTGTGTTTGGATTTGTATTTTCTTGATTATACTATATTACAAGATCTGTAGAATTTATCTTACCATATGATCTTAGTTCGTAATCTTTATGATCAAGCGAGCCACTAAATTATGAAACCGAAGAGGTAGCTGAAAAAAAAATGGAGATGATAAAAAGAGTCTGGAAAGTTATAATAAATATGGAACTGGGAAAAGTGGTATTATATGATATCTTCCTACCATAACTTACGAACCTGAATTAGTATTTTTTTTTTTTTTTTTTTTTTTTACATGAAACTGTTAATAAGTCAAATAAAAAATGACATAAATCATTTTTCTTCTTCTGCACATCATCATCATCTTTATTTTTGTCTATCAACTCTCTTATTTTATATGATCAAAATGCTGGAGAAAAAGGAGATGTAAAAATCATTTCACAATGCAAAAGGAAAGAAAAAGAAAGTTGGAGCAGTATTTTGGTAAGGATAATTGACCTAGCATGATAAAGAAAAGATATCAAACGATAACCTTAATTATAAGAAAGTTTTAATGAAACACTTTTGGTATTGTTCACTTTTAACGAAAATGACATTCTTACTCTAAAAAGTCACTCTTGGTACTATTTACTTGCAACAGTTTTTTGTTCTTTTGATTAAAACTCAAAGTTTTCAAACTTTTTTCATTAGTTTTCCCTAATTATAAAACAAGTAATTTGGAATTCACTAAAGAATGAGAAAAACCTCAAAGTTTATTGATTGAAAATACGAAGGATAACAAATCCTAGTACCCAAAAGATGGTTTATATAATGTCTCTTAGCCCTTGACTTTCTAAGAGTTCAAACAGCAAAAGAATTACACAATACAAAATATCATAACATGTCCTAAAAACTTAAAATACTGATAAAACAGAGTAAAAGATAGAATTCAGACGGAAAAGCCCATATCACAACAAAGAGGTAAGCCAAATTTGCAAAGCATTCTTCCTGCTGCAGGATTTGCGTCTTTCAATTTGATCTTCGATCTACTTAGCCAAATAATTGTCATCAAGAATGGAGACGTCATTTTGGGAAGCAGAGGGAACAGTAGCACTCGTTAGCTTGCTTCAAAACAATTAATATTAATAATTCTATATTTGCACACAAAATTAACACATTTGATAACACTCTCTTAGAATGGGACCTACCATTGTATGTGGAACATGCTTGTATTAGATATAGTGCACCAGCAAGTGTGAGTTTGTGTCTAAAAACGCTTTTTAACAATCAAAGGCGCTTTTAAATCATAGAATTTCTTCTAATTACATGATCGAGCACTTGGATTGTGACTAAAAGTTTCAAATTGTTATTAACAAACTAATCCCTAACCCAAACACTTAATAGAAAAAAGTGTTTCTTACAAAAACAATCTTAAACTGTTTACTGATATCTTATAAGCAAGGGGAAATTACAATTTTGTCTGCGTAGTTTAGGTCATCTTTCAAAAGGGTGTTCAAGATCCAATCTATTCCGTCCAAACCGATCAATCCAGTTCTAATTATGAGCATTGAAAATCAAATAAATTATGAAAAAAAAAATTATATTATTGGCAAAACTATGTTTAATATTATGAAAATAAAGCATTAATTTTTAGCATTTAAATGTTGAAGAAAAAATCAATAGGGGAAACAAGAGTACTTTTTATAGGTATCGGGTATAAAAGTCACGTGGTGTAACATTTCACATATCATAGAACGGAGAATTTGTGTACCAGGAACACAGCCTGGTACATCAAGTGTCATAATAAATGTGGTTGGAAAAATTTCTTTTCAAATATCCAACCACTTGTATAATGACACTTGATGTACCGAACTGTGTTCCCGACATGCTAAAAAATCTCTCTGTAGTGAATGATATGGTTGACGTGTCACACTTTAGAGTAAATTAATGAAAAGCAAATCAACGTGTTATAATTTGAGTGGAATAGCACCATCACGCAACCATGTTCTGGGTACATAAAAAATATAATGGTCAAAACAAGTGTGGGGAAAATACTTTCCCTATTTAAACGAATAGAGTTAAAAAAAAATATTTTTTTTGGTCAATGAATAGAGTTAGAATTGGAGTTCGGATCCTCTTTGTGAGGATCCCGGGAATCTGTGAATTGTGTTCTTTAATCTTATATCGTGCGGTCAAAAATCATTTTAAATATTTTTATCTAAAAATAAACATAAACAATACTTGATAAAAAATGACCACACGATATAGGATGAACAGACACGGTTCATGGATCCCCATGATCCTCACCAAAAGGATCCGGAGAGGATCCTGTTGGTTAGAACTGATCAATGTTCACTCGTGAAATGACACGGAAAGTTTGTCAATGTTAACATGAATTATCATACATAGTACAACAGAGAGATTGAGAAGATATGTGAAACCGAACAGAAAAAATCGTGAAAAGTAACAGCCTCGCGAGCACTCTTACACATGAATATACATACATACCACTCAGGAGATGCAAGAAATTAAATACCACTACAGTAGTAGAGAGCCATGACTATGATCAATATATCTAATCTCGAGTGGTTTAATTTAGTGATGGGATGAGGAATGGAATAATTGGAATTGTAGATGGAAGAGTGGGGATTGAAGACTGTTGTTGGCAAAGGAGGCCGAGTTGTGGGCAGAGTAGGCAATGCAGGTTTTGGCAAAGATGGGATTTGGGAGGTTGGGAATGGAGTTGGCAAGTGAGTGGAGGGCAATGGTGGCAATGTGGTATTTGGAAGAGTTGTGAAGGTTGGGACAGTTGGTAGAGTACCCAACGGGGTTGAGGGGAGGGGTGGCAATGTGGCCTTGGGAAATGTTGGTAGTGAAGGCAATGGAGGCAATATTGTAATTTTAGGCAGAGATAGAATTGTAGGCACCGCCAGCGCTGGGGGAGGAGCCGCTGCTGGTATGTTCAAAAGGTGGCGTGCGACTTGGCTCTTATTAATGCTTGAGAGTGACAACACCGCCGTCAAGGACAAAGAAGAAAAGCTTGGATAATGTCATGGTGGAGCTTAAGGAGCTGGTAATTAATGAACTAGACAAAGGGAGGCTGCAGATAGTTTGATAAGTTGTGGCTGGAGGAAGTGGGAAAAAACATTTGTTAGTTAACCACCCTAACTCATTCGGTTCCAAACTTCAAATCCAACCAAACACCAGCACAAATATCATGAGACCCGCATCTTGGTGTTGTTGGCATGGCAAAGAAAGTCCATTTCATGACTTGAGCAGCTGAGTGGTATGTCATGTGTCACACTATATTTTTATTTTTAAATGAAAGTAATTACCAAACGAGTTTTCAGTTTTCAAAAAGTTGAAAACTAAAAATTAAATAACAAAATGGTTATCAAACAACCTCGTAAAAAACATGTTCTAAAATTTCCTAAACTAAGCATGCTGAGATTGTACTTCCAACTCAGAAATCGAGATGATGTTAGATTTTTTTATAGAAAATTATCTAATGGGGACTCTAGAACTTAGCAAGAACTTGAACAAGGCATGAACAAGAAATTGAAAAGGCTAGAGTCAACAAAAATTTTGGCAGCCCTAGTCGCCTCTTCATTTGATCGTTACTGCTTCCTCCCCTCCATACATAAAGGTGCAAATAAGTTAAATATACCAATGTCTCATTTATTTTCTTCTGCTTCGTTTCTTTAGAACGACAAATTAGACTCCCCTACAAGCAAGTTGACGATATTGTCTCTTTGGAAAACAGTTTTTCCTTAATCTGTTGCTGAAAGTTTTATATACGTATAGGGGTGAAATTTGCCAATCTCAGAGTTATCATCCTCATCATTTTCAAATTAACCATATCATTGGCATTATCTAGTAACCTTTGCATTTTGGCCTCTCATCTATCTACTTGAGTTGTATAATCAATAAAACGATACTGCATGCACGTAGTCACTGACATGTTCATAAGCATTACATAGTTAAATCATAGCCAAATAATTGCTAAGTATTATTCATGAATCGTAATACAATGGTAACAATAATTCATAAAAACACACAACAATAGATATCAAGAAGATAGAACCCCAAAAAAATTGTGAAAAAAAAGAAGAAGAAAAAAAAGAAAGAAAAGATCCTCACAATCTCACAAAACGAGTTGGATATTAGCGCTAGTAAGCATGGAGATTGTAGAACCATCCAGTAGATCTAAGAAATTGGATAGTGGCACTAGTAAGCATGGAGAACCATGCATGGCATTGATATCTCAAGTGGTTTAATTAATTTGATGGGGGTGGGGAGAGGAATGGAATGGTCGGAATTGTTGATCGAATAGTGGGGTTTGAAGGGATTGTTGTTGGGAATGTTGGAAGTGGGTTGGCCGGCAATGGGGGTAGGGTTGTGGGGAGAGTAGGCAATGTTGATTTAGGCAAAGATGGGATTTGGGAGGTTGGGAATGGAGGCAGAGTGGTGGCCAATTGAGTAGAAGGCAATGGTGGCAATATAGCCTTTGGAAGCGTCGGGACAGTTGGTAGAGTAGGAAATGAGGTGGAGGGCAGGGGTGGCAAGGTAGCCTTGTGAAGTGTTGGTAGTGAGGGCAATGGAGGCAATGTAGTTTTGGGTAGAGATGGAATTGTAGGCACCGTCAATACTGGTGGTGGAGCTGCTGGTGTGTCTAATAGGTGGCGAGCTGCTTGGCTCATATGGGTGCTTGAGATCGATAACACCACGATCAAAGACAAGATGGAGAAAAGCTTGGGAATAGCCATGGTTGATTTAAATGAGCTTCTAGGCAAATTTCTTAATTAAAATGTTGTCTCTCGTTGTAAATAATGGAAAGTATCTGCTGGGATTTTATAGGGAAATGTGTGAAGACTATTAGGACTTGGGAAGCATGTTGTGCATGAGTTTGATGAGTTGTGGTTGGAGGAATTGACAAAAGGCAACAGTTGGTTCACCACACATTACTTAAATTGGTTCCAAATTCAAAATAAAACTAACTCAAAAAATGGCATAAGTTCACGCCAACCCAACTCATCTTTTAATTGGTAATCCACATTCCAATAGGCAATAGGCTGACTAACAAGGTTTGAACTCTAGGAAGCAGAAATTTCATTCAACTAGCTACATAATTAAGTAGGAAGTTCATGCTTGCAGGACTAATAAAGGAAGAACGGTCAGTATCAACACAAGCAAGTACACCTCTTGGTCATCATTTTGAGCATTACATAGCCTTGAAAAGGTACTCATTGACAATATGATTTGCTTGTTGACCGAACATAAATTAAGCGAGCTTGTATTTATATGGAGAAAATGTATCCCTCCCTTCCTACACCCAGTAAACTTAATTTTGACCTTCTACTATTTTTCTCCCCCAACAAATCGCAAATCAAGCTAATGCATCCATCTCTCTCAAATCTACACCATCAAGTAAATCAAGTAATTACTAATATCAATCCACACTTTGGTTCTGAGATAGAATTGTGATGAAATTGCTGATTTGAATGATCATTCACTAGTGGAAAAAACAACTTGCACGACGAAAAAAATTTTGTCACCTAACTAGCACTTGTGCGACGAAAACATAGATTGGTTGCGCAAAAATAGCAAGATACCCAAAAACAAAAAAAAAAAAAAAAAAAAAAAAACCTTTATGTGACGAAAATATTCGTCGCATAAGGATAATTAGTGCGATGAATACGTGTGTTCGTTGTTCAAGAAAAAGCAGGAAAAAAATTTTTCCGCCAAATGTTTCCGTGACGAATCTTTTCACATATTCGTCGCATAAAGTTTCACTAAAAATGGTCAAATGCCCATTAAATGCTCCCATTTAGTGCGCATTTTGCGCTACCTAAACTCCGAGCTCACCCAGCTGACTAATTTTTGATGGCCGATTTGGTTCCTAATTCAACGAAAAGTCGCGAGGGAGAAGGCTCTCGCGAAGGGAAAGGTAAAAAAGAAATTTATTGTTGAATTAGTTATCTTATATTTGATATGGTTGAAATTATTTTTTTAATAGTCTATTACTTTTAAAATTTTGCGGTAAAAAAAGAAATAAGGAAAGCTGTGTTGCGAATACAGAGGTACTGTCATAATCGATTGCCCTCCTTTGAAGAAAAAAGTAAGGCTGATGCGTACGCCAAACTTAGGTTTGATATGGGGGTTTGGTGCGGAACCAATGATCTACCGAGTTTAAGTCTTGAAAAATGGTGCCTGAGGAGTTGAAGAAGTCCAAGGTGGGGGAGTTATCGGTAAGTTTGTATTAAACAATGTATAAATATTTTTGTTAAAAAGTAGTATTTTTTAAATTACTAATTTATTTTTATTGGCACATTGGGATGTTGATGAAACCGATGAGAAGCAACAGAATTATCTGGATGACCTTTTCAAGATGCATTTCCGGTGGAGCGTACAGGAATTCCCAATGCCCCTGCTGATGCCTCGAAGGAGGAGGATAAATGAAGTATCTGTGAAAACTAGTTCATTTGAGCAACATCTATGCATGCAATTAACAATTGAAAGGCGGAATCATGCTTGTATGCACTCAAAAACAAAACTTTACCCATGAAATTCAAGACTTAGTAGTTGTGGTAAACCAAGACTCAACTTAAATCTTAAACAAAAGAGTTGAGAAACTTGTATACCTTTGAAGCACCTCTTTGCTTAGCAAAGGATATTCACCCATGTGAGGCCCTTCTTTGCTTAGTCTCCTTGCTCCTTGACTCCATGGATGCGGATGAAGGAACTTTGCTTCTTGGCTCCATGACTTCTTGGATGGATGAAGGAATGGATTCTCCAAGTTCCCAAAATAGGGAACCTTTAAGTCTCCACACCAAGGAGAGCATTGGGAAGAGATGAGTGACCTAGAGGAAGAAAGATTACTAGCTATTTTCCTCTAGGGTGGCCGGCCTCCTAAGAGAGGAGAGAGCTTTGTGTTCTCATCTTTTCTCTCTAGAAAACATGTTTTGAACTTTTGGCTATAAAGTCCTTTATATAGTCACTTCACTTAAGTGACAAAAAGAACCAAAACCCATTCATTTACAATATGGCTGGCCTTCTAAAGGCTTTTTGGGCTGTTTGGGCCCTTTTGAGTCTTTAGTCATTAAGTTGTCATACAACTTAAGTTAATGGGCTTGGCAGTTCTAAGCCCAATGGGCCTTGAGGTCCATTGATTACTCAAAAGCTAAAACGAACTTATTTGGTTGATTAATTAACATATCAATTAATCCTAGCCATAAATAATTAAACCATTAATTATCCTTGCACATCTCTGTTGTTTCTTTAATCTCTACCTTACACAGTGTACGATCCATTAGGTTCATTTTAGCGAGGCAGTGGGCAATTAGAACTCTTCAAATCAATTATGAATTAAAACATACTTTCAATTCTCCCTTTAGTGATTATACACCTTTAGGGCTTCCACAAATCATAAGTGACACCTAGCAGTATATCATGACTACCCAAGCTAATCAGAAGAGGTGGAGAACCTATTTAGTTTAGGATTACAATGCAATACAGTTTTTCTCTAATACAATACTCATGACCACATTGTTTGGTTTGATAGTTTATTTATGTCTACTATCCAATGTGATTCTTTTACTTATATGATTACCTTGAATGTGATTTGGAACGACTTCCTAAATCTCATTCATATTATGGCCAAAGATTCCTAATCATATCATAGAGTATTCTCCCTCAAACGGTTTAAATGTCAGAGATCCCTTGTTGTGCATTCACTTACCTCCATGGCTAAGTGACTTAACCCCAACTATGTCGTGGACACCCTTTGACGGAGTAACTTTGACACAGTCAAAGATCAAGGACCTAACCACAAGACAACTATGATGCCTCAGGTCAAAGGACTACTTTACATTATCCCAACCATGAGTTCTCATGTGACATGAGTATGAGAACTCCTCATTGATCCTATTCAGTGGACTCATTCTCTATTGAGCACCTACATGTTTTTCTTGGTGTCATTCACACCAAAGACTCGAGACCAGTCACTTTCCCTAAGAGAAGACATAGCACATACTGATCTTAACGAACTGTCAATGCTCAATTGGCAATCCTATGATCAGGAACGTTTAAAATATGTATATGAAAGAGAATGGTCTCATGAATCTAACTTCTTTAGATCACATTCTCCCAATTACATATTCCTTGGACTTTTTGTTTAAGTATATAACATTTATATGAGACAGTTTTAAATAATAATCTTTGCCCTTTATATTAAACTAGATTAGTTTAACATGTGAAATGTCCGTAAAGTATCATCATATGATTGGCTTTAGGCACATTTCCAACAGAGGATTGAAGTTTATTTGTATTTTTTTATGAAATAAGATATATTTGGACATTATATTTGACTTTATTTAATAAATTTATGTTATATGGATGACTATTAATATTTACATTAGCTATAATATGTATTTGGGTTAATAAATTAGTTTTATTAATTAGTTTGGTAATGTTTAATTAGGTTTGAATTTTTTATTTAGATTAAAAAAAAATTTTACATTAGTTAAAAAGAAAACGGAAAAAATGAATAAAATTTTAAAAATATGCATGTTGTGCGATGAAGTATTCGTCTTGCAACTTGTTTACATTAATTAATTATAAAGAAAGCGAAAAAAAAAAAATATTTAGACTTGCACGACGAATATATAGGTTCATCGCACAAATGTACTTTGAGCGATGAACACTATATTCGGCACGCAAAATGATTCATGCAAAAGTAATCTTTATAATATAACTTTCACTGTAGTGGTAGAAGCTGCAGTAAAACTGCAGAATCCGCCTCTATACCTCCTCTCCTTTGTTTTTCTTCAACCTAGCATCCGTCACTTTCATTTTCTCTCAATTTCATCATCTAATACTCCCTCCATCTTATTCACTAGGTTCATCGAGCAATCTCAGTATGTCTGGTAAGCCCTTTTTATTTTTTAATTTAAAAGTATTAATGTCAATTCATACTAACGCCATGTGTAGTATCCCACATCGCCCGTGAGGGCTTGGTCTTTGGGCCTTATATGTCCATGCCTGCATGTACCTTTCAGTGAGGCCTTTTGGAGCTGCGGCTTGCAAAGACAAAACCGTGCGGTAGCCCTGCTGTCTGCGACCTAGTCCAGGGCAGGGAATGCCAAAGCGGACAATATCGCTGCGAGGGAAGGCGGGATGTGACAATTTGGTATCAGAGCCAGACTCACGGTTGTGGTGTGCCGACGAGGACGTCGGGCTCCCTAAGGGGGGTGGATTGTAGTATCCCACATCGCCCGTGAGGGCTTGGTCTTTGGGCCTTATATGTCCATGCCTACATGTACCTTTCAGTGAGGCCTTTTGGAGCTGCAGCTTGCAAAGACAAAACCGTGCGGTAGCCCTGCTGTCTGCGACCTAGTCCAGGGCAGGGAATGCCAAAGCGGACAATATCGCTGCGAGGGAAGGCGGGATGTGATACCATGAAATTCGTTTTCTGTAGGGATATTGTATGTGATTAGCGATTGGTGCAGAACGATTTGGAAGGTATTTTCTTCGTTATATTTTAAAAATATATATATAATTAATTAAATTATGTTGAAATTATGTTATCTTTATATTATGTTGTGAAATTACATTTATATTATGTTGTTAAATTTGCACGTGACGTAAAATATGTGTTGTGAGATATGGAGTTAATTGTAATTAACTTCGTACATAATTTTTTTTAGTAAAACTTAGTTTCCCGTTTGAGGATTAGTTGGATTTTGAGCATGGATGCGAAAGCATGACTGCAGTCCAATTGATTCTTGAATTGTCCCATTATTTGGAAAGTTTGGGAATGCACAGTTATGGCGTGTAGTTTATGGTTCAAGGATTAGGTTTCGGTCGGGGGGATTTTTGGTGTCATCTCTGTACGTTCTTCAGGTGGCACATCGGTATTTCATATCTAGGTCATCTATCTGAAGAACTGTACAGAGATGCTACCGAAATTCCTCCATGTCGAAATCTAATCTAATGTAGCCATAAATTACGTGACATAACTTTGCATTCCCAAATGGCATAGGGCCCTTACATGTAACTTTGCATTCCCAAATGGATTCCCAAATGGCATAGGGCCCTTACACGTAACTTTGCATTCCCGAATGGCATAGGGCCCTTACCGGAGGCATAAGGTGACAATATCATGATGAAGTTGTTTTGATTGTTGTATTGTTATTGTGGTTGCAGGAATTATGGACAAAACGTGGATACATAACCCCGAACAGATGCATGGACGAATACTTAGATGGAATCGAAGATTTTATTAACTTTGCACGTATACATAACCTGAGTGCAACTAGAATCCGATGTCCTTGTAAGAGGTGTAACAACACGTTAAGGTACACAATTGAAAATGTTCGATTTCATTTAGTAAGGAATGGAATGGTAAAGACCTATAATACTTGGAACCATCATGGGGAACAATTAGACAATGCTTCGTCTTCAAACGCCATAAGAGTAGGCAATGTTGAACCTAATGTGAATCATAATGAACAAGTCATGGATGTTTTAAATGATTATTTTCCATTTGCATGGACAAACACCAATTAGAAGGGGGAAGATGATGTGCCCACACCAATGGACAGTGCAGAATTCGAAAAATATGAAAAACTATTAAAAAATGCCAACCAAGAGTTGTACCCAAGGTGCAAAGGCTTTTCGGTTCTCACGGCCATTGTGGAACTAATGCATGAAAAAATAAAGTATCGTATGTCAAACCAGTGTTTTGATTACTTTTTGGGGCTTTTCAAGAGAACGTTACCAAAGGACAATTGTTTGCTGAAAGACCATAGAAACGCGCAAAAGGTGTTGAATGGTCTCGGATTAGGTTATGAAAAATTTCATGCTTGCAAAAACAATTGTATAGCATTGGATAAATGCCCTATATGCAATAAGTCGAGGTTCAAAATGACATCTCATAATAGAATGACTAAGATCCCATAAAAAGTCATGTGTTATCTACCTTTGAAACCTAGGTTGCAGCGATTGTATATGTCGACGCATACTAGCACCGACATGAGATGACATAAGGAAAAACAATTAGATGATGATGTGATGAGGCATCCTGCAGATGAGGAGGCATGGAAAGAGTTCGATCGAACATTCCCCAAGTTTGCTGCTGATCCCCGGAATGTTAGATTGGGACTTTCCACTGACGGATTCAATATGTTCGGGGTTCTAAACCAACACCGTAGCACTTGCCCGATTTTCGTATTTCCATATAATTTGCCGCCTTGGAAATGCATGAAAAAAGAATACATAATAATGACTCTTTTGATAACTGAGGATTCTGTAAGTCAATCAATGTTTACTTAAGGTCGTTGGTTGATGAGATAAAGGATTTATGGATAAACGGTGCGCACACATACGATAAGTGTATTAGGAAGATGTTCACTTTGCAGGCAGCAATTATGTGGACCGTGAACGATTTTTCCGCATATGCAATGGTTTCTGGGTGGAGCACTAGGGGTTATATGGCATGCCCTGTGTGCAAGGATGATGTAACATTTGGTTGGAACATTGGAAAAGTTTGTTACCTTGATTATCAGAGATGGTTGTCATAGGACCACGAGTGGTGGGAAAAGGATAAAGAGTTCGACGGGAAAACAGAGCCTCGCCTCAGACCTAGAAAATGGTCTGGTGATCAAATTTTGAAACAGCTTAACTGTTTGGATTTTACTCCGTTCGAGAAAATAGTGAGTAGGACCAGACTTCCTACACATATGAATTGGACGCATAAGTCTTTTTTTTTTCTTTTTTTTTTTTTTTTGAGCTACCATATTGGTCGAAACTAAAATTGAGACACAACCTTGACATTATGCATGTTGAAAAAAATGTATTTGACATATTTGTGGGCACCATTCTAGATATCGAGGGCAAGACAAAGGACACGATCAAAGCTCGTCTTGATTTGGAACAATTGGGAATACGGAAGGGTTTATGGATTAATAGGGATAGTGATAAAGCCAAAAAGGATCTTGCATTTTTTTTTTCATGGAACCGAATAGCAAAAAAGAGCTTTTAAAGTTTTTATTGTCTGTAAAGTTTCCCAATAGGTATGCATCTAATATCGCACATTGCATGAATGTTGACGAGGGTCAATTTACTGGACTAAAGAGCCATGACTGCCATGTAGTTAGTGAAGCCAATCATGTTGTTGTCCAAATTTTTTTTCCCAACTAAAGTTAAGTTGCAAAAGATGGATGTTAATTACTTGCACAACATTGTCCAAGTCCTATGCAAGTTTGAGATGATATTTCCTCCAACTTTCTTCACAAGTATGATCCACGTTATGGTTCAATTGCCGAAAGAGGCATTGTTCACTGATCTTGTCAACTATCGCTAGATGTATCCAATAGAAAGGTATATAATCCTCATCATTTGTTTATTCATCATTAATTGACGCTTACTAATTTGTATCGTATCGTTTTATTTTGGCAGGCTTCTCAGGGAGTTGAAAAAAAGTGTATGTAGCAGGGCGAAGCCCAAAGGATCAATTATAGAGGCTTTGGTAGCATATGAATCGCTTCCAATTTGTGAAATGTATTTAAAAGATGTGGAGACGATTTTCAATTATCCTCAGCGCAATAATGACGAGGGTGTGAGAAAGGAGAAACTTTATGTTTTTGCCCAAAATGCATGATCATTTGGAGATCCTATAGAAGCGAGTCATTTTCCAAAAAATGAAATGGAGGTAGCACATTGGTTCTTACTGAACAATTGTGATGAGACAATGGCATACCTAGATGTGCATGAAGAGATGGTGAAGCGAGAACATCCATCACATTTGTATGCCAAGAAACGCTGTGAATTGTTTCCACATTGGTTTCTCGAATATGTAAGTTATAAGTGTTTTGTATTTGACACATATATTGTAGTATTTAATTTTTTCAAACTAATAGGTGTATGTTTTTGTATAATGTTGGGTGAATCAATTGAAAGCATCGAATTCCCTTACTTACAGTGAAGAGTTATATAACTTGGCGTTCGGATTGATTCACGTTGAATTTTTCTCAGGTTGCCATGTTAACAACGTCAAGTTTTGGGGGCTGTACGAGATGACAAGTTGTGTACACAAAACAGCGGTGTCCATGTCCCAGGTGGAGGCAAAAGTACAGACATTGATTTCTATGGCAAACTAATTGCTTTACAAAAACCAGTGCCAAGTGATCATGTTTAAGTGTTGATTGTTTGATACAAACCCAAATATGCAGGGAAATGTTAAAATCGACCATAGCTTACTATATGTGAACACTAACATAACTTGGTATGATGGCAACCCTTACATTTTAGCAAACATGGCAAAATAGATTTTGTATCCAGATGACCCTAAAGCCATGAGAGGTTGGAAAGTTGTTGAAAAGATGGATAAGAGGAATGTGTATGATATACCAAAAAAAGACCCTACTGATGACGACATCAACAACATCGCTAACCAACATTTAGAATCTTCAATGCAAAATGATGCGGAAACACTCCGAGATACAAATCTTATCCAAGAATCGTTTCGGATACAAGGAGTGGCTTCAATCGAAATACTGATTCAGTCAATTACAATTGACCCTGGTAATCTTACGCGATACGATGTTGTAGTGGGCCCGAACAACGACGGTGACATACCTATTGATGATGAGGAATGGGAGACTAAAAATGATGATAATGACGATAGTGAAAGTTATTATAGTTCGGATGAAGAATAATGCAATTTATTTGTGACTTGCCTTGTAAAACACATTAAATGATATTATTTGTAATTTATTTATCTTATGTTACAAATAAATTGCTTATATTTGAATAAATTTAAATTAAATAAAATAATTTTCAGAGACTTGCACAACAAAGGAAAATATATTCGTCGCACAAAGAACATTTGCGCGACGAATACCCTCTTGTTCATTGTGCAAAGCTCTGAAAATTAGGCGGCCTCGATTTCCAGGGCGGGCACCCAAAAAAATTCACGAAGTTTTGAATTTTTTGCGCGACAATACTTGTATCTTCGTCACGCAAGAATGTCGGGATTTAAAATTGCCAAACACCCTTTTCCCCTTATTTCTTCCTCTTTTTCCCAACGCTGCAAACTCTCTCACTCAACCTTTCTCCCCTTTCTCCCTCCGACAGCCCTCACTTCTTCCTCTTCGACAGCCCTCTCTCTCACTCAATCTCTGTCACCTTCTCTCACTCTCTCTTCGTCTCTCTTTCGGGAATACACTCTCTCTTCGAGGTAATTTTTCAATTTACTTAACTCTAGTCTTATACTTGTAATTAGGGTTCTATGAAAAAGTAATTGTAGGATTATTTCTTAATTTCAAATTAGGGTTAGGAATTTGTAATTTTATGATTTAGTATTTTTTGGAATTAGGGTTCTAGAAAATTTTAGGAATTAGGGTTGATAATGGTACCCAGGGCTGCTGGGAGGTTTTACCACTTTGTAATTTTAAGAATTAGGGTTCATTAGTCGCACAAAAAAGATGGATGTCTATGAGGATGTTGCTAAAAATATCATGAATTTATGTTAAACAAAAGCTTATTTTAGGAATTAGGGTTCTAGAAAATTTTAAGAATTAGTAATTTTAGGAATTAGGTTTCTGTGAGTTGATAAATTATTGATTTTGTTCACGCATATATGGTATTGGTGACTTAATTGTATACCATTCATTTCCCAAAACAGTAAGGATTGTGATATTTGAATATTGTTAATAAGGCTAAACTGATTTTATGCTTGATTTCAGATTTAGGGATTTAGTTAATTTTAACAGTATATGGTTTAATTGCTTGATTTATGTATACTTAATGATTTTTTTTTTTCTAAGTGTGCAAATGTCGCATCTTATTAGAAGTCGTAAGGCGGTGATAACTACACCCCGTTCGATTCCCTCACCACCTACTTCAGCCGCCATGCTCCTGTGGAAATGGACCTGAGGCCAGTTAATATGGTTGATCTGGTTGATTCAGTTGATTCTCGAATCTCCTAGGCACCGGTGTCATTGACCTCTTCAGTGGCACTACCTATTAGCGCAAGCATGCTCACCGCTGCCCCCGCACGCCCGACACGACATCACCATCCATTATTGATGCCTCGGGGTCACAACAAGGTAAAGTTAAATAACTCCCTTTAATTTCTTGTGAATTTAGTTATTCACATATTAAGTTCAATCAAAATTGTTACATATTGCAATTGTGTGTTTGGTCCAAATTTGGCTTATTCAACTGTTGTGATTGTTGTTGGATATCATATAATATTCGTTACAATGTCTAGGGTTTGGGAAATGTTATAATTTTAAGGGAGGTTCTAGAGAAATTTTGGTAGAATTTGTAGTGTTTGTTTGACTTTTTTTTTTTTTTTTTCAATAAAGAAAAATACTCGGGGACCTGGTCACCAGTTGAAAACGACTAAGGTCACCCGGGTGAACAACGAATGTATCATGATTCGATACAACGACCGGTATCGAATTGTACCAACGGCGGAGCAGCATAGCACATTGGCCCACGACATTAGTCACGTCGTTCAGACCTATTGTCCTATGCGATGGAAGTCTTGGAAGGCGATGCTGGACGAGGTGAGGACGAATGTGCGCGATTATTTGTCCGTAAGTATCTAAACTTTTTATTGCTTTTCCTTTAAAGTTTATATATTTATATTAATTAATGTATTTAATTAATTTGTTACATTGCAGACGAACTACAGTTTCGACGACATCAACGACAATATGTTGGCGTATGTCAACAGGCTCTTCACTGAACAGTACAAGCAGTGGAAGAGCGACCTGCACCAATATTTTGAGACATTTGATAATCTGCAAGTTGCTCTTGAGAAGTGTTTCCCAAAGGAGTTTGAGGATCGGAAAGAAAATTGGGTGTGGCTCTGCAATCATTTTTAGGAGCTCGCCTATGTGGTACGTATTTTATATTAAGTCTAAAAGTATTATACGTTTCTTACTAATATTTATTGATTTTTTATATATATTTCATTTAAATTACAACTAATATGTTTCATTTTTGTATAACAGAAGAAGGCGAAAGCCAACAAGATCAATCTGGAGAAGAAGACTTTTCTTCACCATTTGGGTTCAAGGCATTTCTCATATAGGATGAAGGTGTGGCGGCAGGTATTAATAATATTTTTCATATTCAATTTTTAATACATCAATAATATTATTTTTTTTTCATACTAACATTTTTCTTATCTTGTTCTATTCATGGGGGTTCAAAATTCCCAGAGATCGATGTATTAGTAAACTTTTATGTTCGACCCAAGGATGAGTTGACTGAGTCTCTTAACATAAGTATTCTTTAATTGTAATTACTATCTTACGCATTCAAGTATCATGGTTATTATTTCAATGTTATTATTAATATTTCATGTTATATTACACAAGCAACGATGATGGAGAAGAGGCAATCAATTCTTCAGGAGACCACCTCCCAGCTTCCTCCCGACACTCTGATCGAGTCTGTGGATCCCTCTGATGATGCGGGGTTTCAGATCCTTACAGACACCTTGGATCAGACTCTCGATCTGAGGCTGGGGACGTATTGTAGGGGGATGGGGAATGCCCAGCGATGCCTCGAAATCGAAAGGCAACGTGACAGCTTTGATAGAAGAGGCAGCCGGCCTTAGGAGTAAGCTCACCTCGTATAAAAGCTAAATGTCACTAATCGTAAAGGTCCTCAGTGAGTCCCGCATTCGCCTCCTGGATATTCGTACCTCGTCGACGTCTAAGCCCCTCCAACTTGAGCATGCCTAGAACTCCGCCCCTTAGACCTCTGAGCCCGTCCTCATCCCCGAGACCTTCTTGCCCCAAGGTTTCCAACCGCCTGCAAACGAGGACCCTGGAGATTATTCCACCTTCTTTTCTTAGTTTTCTACTCCCTTACTTTTTAAACTTTTTCCTTGTACGTATTTTTTTTATTCTAAATAAATTATTTTTCTCTTCATTACATTGTTTTATTGCAATTTAATTTCATTATTATATTACAAAACTAAAACCAGAACAAAAAATAAATTTAAAAATATATATTTTATTTTTTGCATGACGAATACCTTCGTCATGCATAATTTTTTGAGACTATTCCGTTTTTATGGCACAAGAATAACATGTTGTCATGCAAAGTTCTTAGAGATGAAGATTAGTCATCCCATGTATGTATCCTGACGACTGCTACTCGTATCCTAGAATTTTGTGCGATAAAGATCTTCGTTCCTAAAAATTTGGTACGATGAAGATGAAACCGTTGCACTTTCATCTCCGCGACCACTGTGTTTATTCGTCGCACAAAGTCTTTTTTCACGATCTTCACACAACGGATTTTGCGCTACGAAGTTTTTGTCGTTTTGACATTTGTGCGATGGGGATAAGCTTTGCATGACCAATTCAAGTTCGTCGCACTAAATGTTAAATGTAGTACTGATTCAACATTTAGGGTCGAAAAAATTTGAAACTTTTTTTTAGTTTTGGATTGAAAAAACATGGACGGTCATTCAAATTGTTTGGCCTCGGTGCACCAAATGTTCTTGAGACGTTCAATAGAGCGCTGCTGAACATCATCCAAAGCAGTGTTGTTCGACTGTTGACTACAGAACCTTCCTATATATGTGTACTGGTGATGGTTTGCGAAACACAGTATGAAACCACAAACTTTTAAGATAACTAAACAAAAGATAAGCGAAGCTTGAAAATTTCGCTCGCATACCTTATTTGGATCTCTCTAAACGTTTTTTGTGGTCATCTATTTTTCAAAATTTTATATCAATGCCCAAAGTGCAAGGTGGAATCCTGGAAGAGGTTCGGTTAGTGTTTAAGGGTTTGAATACTTTGAATAGATGAGTGTCAATTTTTCTCTTCTGCTCTTGGTTTATCTGTTCTCTCTTGGGTCCCTCGATACTCTTTCTTCTTTTGGTTTTCATGCTCCTTGGTCTATTTGCTCTCCAAAAATTCATATTGCACTCTCTCATAATATAAACTGTAAAAATAAAGAAGGGCCTGGTTCGGATAAAGAATCTACTTGTCTCTCATTTATGATTAAAGTATCTTTATTGTACAAATATCATAATCAGAATTGTTCATTCTTTTTATTATCCTTTAAATATCTGTTGACCCTAAAAACTACCAAGCCTACATGGCGTACAGGCCGAATAATTAATAAGCAAACTACGTCCTTTGGTTGCGTTCGGGGCTCGCCAACTCATCGGCCAAGTTCAGCCAGGGAGTAAAATATGTTGAAGTGGTGTTGGGCGCACTGTTAACTTCTTAATCTCGCAATTGCGGCCGAGGAAGGAACATGTCTCGACCTTCGGGTTCTAGAGCCTGAAGGCAAGGTTGCTAGTTCTACGAAGTTCAATTTCAAATTCGGCTTTCAATGTGCCAAATGTAGTAACCTGGTAACACCTCATTTCACCGAAAAGGCTGATGAGACGACCTCTACCAACAAAGACTTGAAAATCCTTGTTGGCCAGGACTTGGATAAATAACCAGTCAGTCTTAAAGCAGTGCCGTCTATCCAAACTGAAGGTCCTCCTCGGTCGGCTGATTTTATGAGTCTAGTGCTGTTTATCCAAACTGAAGATGTTGCTGGTTGCTTTCACAGTGTTGTCTATCCAAACTGAAGATGTGTTGGCGAGAAGAATGGGCAAGAGGAAAAAATCTCAAGGTTGTGGAGAAGTTTTGTGCAGGATAATTTGTGTGTTGATTTGGAGGGGCGTCCTCTATTGCAGAGCACTTGTATTTATAGCATTCATATTCTCTGCTTGGCACAACTTGATAATTTTGCAAAGTCCAACTGCAACTCAAACTCGTGGAAAGAAAATTGATCCGTGTGAGAGGGTTATCCTTTAGACTGCTATCTGTGCATTCTCAAACAAAACAAAAGCCTATCAAGGTTTATCACATCATCATCAAAACTCTATCAGTAACCTTGCTTTATCCCATTAAGACTCCTAATGCAACTATAAAGCCTTCTTTTTCCATGATGTCTGTCCAGGTGCAACCATACATGCAAAGTAAATTACAATTTAATTGCGATATCAGCTAATCACTTGAGATACCATTTTCCACCAAATACCACTTTGTATCAGTAGTCCTAATGATGCATGACTCACGTGGCCAAAGCAATACCACAAAAGAAAAACATATTCTCCAGTGTCCTATTTTGCATGCCTACTCTTTGTGCTCTAGATGACATTTAGATAATTTTAATATCTCGTTTAAGAGATAAATATATGATTTAAAAATCATAATTTTATCCTTTAAATAATAATTAAATATTATCTTAGCAAATCCAACAGTTTAAAATTCACTCATTCAACAGCCTTGAATGCCTACGCCTGTATTGTAAAATCGGGTCCAAATATTGTCTTCCAATTTCCTTGAGCTTCGACTTGCTCAGTCGAATGGTTGAGGAAATTAAAGTTTTAAAGCTGGGTCGCAAAACTTTTAAATTCATTTTTCGACTTTGGTTCTTCAAGCTTCTCGGTCAAAAAGGACAAGACCGAAAAAATAATATCACTGAGCTTGGTAAAAGAACAAATAACCCTCGGTCATCGAATTCATATCCTAAGCAATGCATCAAACTATCATAACTTTCTCGGCCTGGTGCAATTAGAAAATTTCTTGGACCAAGTGACTAGCTCTCTAGTCACCACTTCGCAAAGCTGATCGGCGCCAGTTGTAAGAGTTGAAAATAGTGATGGAAAATAATGATCAATAGTCTGAGGTAACCCAGCCTAATCCTGCAGTTCAACTCAAGAAGTGTGATCAAATTAACTTATGCATGCTCACAGCAGTTAAGTATATCAGCTTCCACCAGCACGATATCATCAATCATGATGACAACATCCCATGCAATTCAATGATGAAATCTAAGCCCCGGAGGAAATCGCAGAATTAGTTATTGTAATTTAGGCCTTGAATCGAGTTGACTGTAGGACAAAAAATTAAAATTCGAATAACTGATATCCACAGTGAACATTCAAGATTGAGATTGACGCCACCGAATGGTCTGACACCACCGAACTCGGCACATCTCTGTCCAACACCAAAACTCTATGTGCATACTGTGTGTCGGCAAGCCCAAAAGTCAAAGAGGACATATACATATGAACATATATTATCTTGGCCCTCCAACCGAATGAGAAATTACTTTTTCCTCTCAACAAGTGCAGCCATTCGCAAAGACCCAATAATCAAGTTTCCAAACGTGTAGGACTCGGCTGAACGTAATTTTGAAGATGAGTAACATGATCATTATGGCCGAATACCAACCAACAAACCTCACCTCATTGAGATTCAAGGTCGTGTAGACCCACCAAATGAGAAATCCAACTCCATCGAATTTCTCTTCCTGACTCTCGACCTTTGAAATCCACCACCTTGCTTCACTTACCCTCGGCCTAAACGACCGAAAGTTTTTTTTTTTTTTTTTTTTGTTTTAGTTTTGAACGAGGTCAAGATGTTCGTTGCCCCTCTTATTTTCATATACATCATTGGCTCAAACAACCAGACGGATAAGAATATATATATATATATATATATATATATATATATATAAAATAAAATTATATAAAAAAATAAAAACTGAAATCTAACATACAGGAATAATAGTGGCCGATCCATGAGAAGGAGGAGGCCAACAATGTTTTATTCCTAGTTAAGATCTTTTCATATTAAAATTCTCAATTTGATTTCGCTTTAGGCCGAATAAAGAATAATCTCCAAATACTTTTTGACTTGGCAAAATTTTTTTGAATCTCGGCCACCGAATGTGTTGAACAATTATCAAGCCTCTCAGGCATAATAATTTTGCCAATCTCGACTTTAACTCGAATAACTTAGCCAAACAAGATTGCTCCACATCGGTTTTATCGCCAATAACCATATCAACTGTCATGGTTTCGACGTCTAAGATCACGTCTCCAATTACCATATCAATTGATGTGGTTTTTCTGTCTGAAGCCGTGTATCGGCCTTGTTCGTCATTGGAACACTCCTTTGACGAATCATTTTCTGAGTCAATTTTTGTATTTGGCTCAAAAACTTGAACTTTTTCTTCTAGGCCTACCAAACTTTCAGCCTCGACCTCAAAAATTGGTGGTTTAGGTTTTCTTCAGCCGACTTGACAATTTTCCTAGGCCGAAGTTTGATTGTGGCTGGAGGAAAATTGCCCCTGCCTTTTGATCCAACCATTCTTCAAATTGGATTGATTTGTATCCAAAACCTAAAATTATTTTCTTATCAAACCACTCATAAAATCGAGTTCTATCTTCATTTAAACATTGATCATGTAAGCTATGATGAACTTTCACCTTTATAATTTGAGAGAAAGATTTTTGCCTTTCTTCACATCCTTTAAGAATCTGTTTTGCATGAAGTTGAACTAGGAATGCGTCCAATCGGCTGAACGGAGCCGGATTGACATCTTGATATATCATATGAACTTCATAGTTTTTGCACGGGGTCCCACTGGGCATGCCAAAATGTTGACACTAAAAACTACCAAGTCTACGTGGCGCGCAGGTCAAGTAATTAATAAGCTAACTAAGCCCTTCGGTTGCATGCAAGGCGTGCCAACTCGTCAGCCGAGTTCGGTCGGGGAGTAAAATATGTTGATGTGATGTTGAGCGCACTGCTAACTTCTTGATCTCGCGACTGAGGCCAAGGAAGGAACACGTATCGGCCTTTGGGTTCTAGAGCCTGAAGATAAGGTTGTTAGTTCTGCGAAGTACAATTTCAAATTCAGCTTTCAATGTGCCAAATGTAGTAACCTGGTAACACCTTACTTCGCCAAGAAGGCTGATGAGATGACTTCTACCAACAAGGACTCAGAAATTCTTGTTGACTGAGACTTGAATAAATAACCAGTCGGTCTCAAAGCAGTGATGTCTATCCAAAATGAAGGTCCTCCTCGGTCGGCTGATTCTACGGCTCCAATGCTGCCTATCCAAACTGAAGATGTCGCAGGTTGCCTTCACAGTGTTGTCTATCCAAACTGAAGATGTGTTGGTGAGAAGAAAAAGGAAGAGGAAAAAATCTCAGGGTTGTTGAGAAGCTTTGCACAGGGCAATTTGTGTGTTGATTTGAAAGGGCGTCCTTTGTTGCATAGCACTTATATTTATAGCATTCATATTCACTGCTTGGCACAACTTGATAATTTTGCAAAGTCCAACTGCAACTCAAACTTGCGGAAAGAAAATTGATCCGTATTAAAGGGTTATCCATCAGACTACTATATGTGCCTTCTCAAACAAAATAAAAGCCTATCAAAGCTTATCACATCAACTCCATCAGTAACCTTGCTTTATCCCATTAAGACTCCCAATGCGACTATAAAGCCTTCTTTTTCCATGATGTTTATCCAGGTGCAACCATACATGCAAAGTAAATTACAATTAATTGCAATATCAGCTAATCACTTGAGATACTATCTTCCACCAAATACCACTTTGTACCAAGAATCTTAATGATGCATGACTCACGTGGCCAAAGCAATACCACAAAAGAAAAACAAATTCTTCAGTATCCTATTTTGCATGCCTACTCGCTGTGCTCTAGATGACATAAAGATAATTTTAATATCTCATTTAAAAGCTAAATATATGATTAAAAAATCATAATGTTATCCTTTAAATAATAATTAAAAATTATCTTAGCAAATCCAATAAATTAAAATTCGCTCATTCAACGGCCTCGAATGTGACATCCCACATCGCCCAGGGGAGTGATCCTTAAATGTATATTCCCATCATTACCTAGCACGAGGTCTTTTGGGAGCTCACTGGCTTCGGGTTCCATAGGAACTCCGAAGTTAAGCGAGTAGCGCGCGAGAGCATTCCCAGGATGGGTGACCCATTGGGAAGTTCTCGTGTGAGTTCCCAAAAACAAAACTGTGAGGACGTGGTCGGGGCCCAAAGCGGACAATATCGTGCTACGGTGGTGGAGCGGGCCCGGGAAGTGATCCGCCCCGGGCCGGGATATGACAAATTGGTATCAGAGCCAATCCCTGGTTGGAAATGTGCCGACGAGGACGTCGAGCCCCTAAGAGGGGTGGATTGTAACATCCCACATCGCCCAGGGGAGTGATCCTTAAATGTATATTCCCATCCCTACCTAGCACGAGGCCTTTCGGGAGCTCACTGGCTTCGGGTTCCATAGGAACTCCGAAGTTAAGCGAGTAGCGCGCGAGAGCATTCCCAGGATGGGTGACCCACTGGGAAGTTGATCGTGAGTTCCCAAAAACAAAACCGTGAGGGAATGGTAAGCCCAAAGCGGACAATATCGTGCTACAGTGGTGGAGCGGGCCCGGGAAGTGATCCGCCCCGGGCCGGGATGTGACAATTGGTATCAGAGCCAATCCCTGGTCGGAAATGTGCCGACGAGGACGTCGGGCCCCTAAGGGGGGTGGATTGTAACATCCCACATCGCCCAGGGGAGTGATCCTTAAATGTATATTCCCATCCCTACCTAGCACGAGGCCTTTTGGGAGCTCACTGGCTTCAGGTTCCGTAGGAACTCCGAAGTTAAGCGAGAAGGGGGCTAGAGCAATCCCATGATGGGTGACCCACTGGGAAGTTGCTCGTGAGTTCCCAAAGACAAAACCGTGAGGGAATGGTAAGCCCAAAGCGGACAATATCGTGCTACGATGGTAGAGCGGGCCAGGGAAGTGATCCGCCCTGGGCCGGGATGTGACAAATTGGTATCAGAGCCTAACCCTGGTCGCGTGTGTGCCGACGAGGACGTCGAGCCCCTAAGGGGGGTGGATTGTGACATCCCACATCGTCCAGGGGAGTGATCCTTAAATGTATATTCCCATCATTACGTAGCACGAGGCCTTTTGGGAGCTCACTGGCTTCGGGTTCCATAGGAACTCCGAAGTTAAGCGAGTAGCGCGCGAGAGCATTTCCAGGATGGGTGACCCATCGGGAAGTTCTCGTGTGAGTTCCCAAAAACAAAACCGTGAGGACGTGGTCGGGGCCCAAAGCGGACAATATCGTGCTACGGTGGTGGAGCGGGCCCGGGAAGTGATCCGCCCCGGGCCGAGATGTGACATCGAATGCCTAGGCCGATATTGTAAAATCGGGCCCAAACAAGATCATATGTGCAAAAAATGATTCAATTTGAAGATCGTTTAGCTATTCACATGTATAAAAAAATGGACGATTCATCATATGAGGATGCTACTTGATAACAAATTTGTCGAT
Organism: Pyrus communis; assembly: GCF_041283825.1. Taxonomy (NCBI): domain Eukaryota; kingdom Viridiplantae; phylum Streptophyta; class Magnoliopsida; order Rosales; family Rosaceae; genus Pyrus; species Pyrus communis. The sequence continues at coordinate 18,919,896 of NC_142579.1, read as the reverse complement.
CAATTTGACATGGATGACTAGCTAAATGATCTCCAAATTTTTTTGCATATAATCTTCAAAAGATAATAAAAAGAATAAGCAGCTCTAATAATAATATTTGTATAATAAAAATACATTAATTATAAATGGAAGACAAGTAAATTCCACCGTTGAACACAATCAGTATCCTTATGGAAAATTCTGGAACAAAGTTAGCACTTTATAAGGGAACGTGCTATCAGTCATCTTCTACTATGGTCAAAGAAAAGAAAGGAGACAAAACACTTTTTGTTAGTGGACAATTAATCAAAAATTATAATAGTAGATTCTAACTAAGTGGGCATCATATTCTAGAGAAATATTAATATAATCTGAATAATTAACTGCATATATGTTTAGGACATGCATTGCAACAGAATTAATGGTTTAGACCACACAGTGACTCGGAAAAATAAATAATTTTTCTTTCCTTTCCTAATAATCTAATAAACTTGCATTATTGAGCACCCTAGTAGGAAATAAACAGTTACAAGCCAAAATTATCAATAATTCCCAGAGCCACATCAAAAATATGCTTCAATCCCTCCTCTCTTCTTGCAAGTTCTGGAGGATAAGCCAAACCTGGGTACCTTTTGAAAGCATTGTGGCAGGCATTTGGGTAGTCAGCTGCTGCAGTGATGTGCATGTAAGCATAATCATAAGACTCTGAACCTAAATCCTGCACTGAAGCTTGAAGGGCATCACCGACGTAGCCGTACTTGTCGGCACACTCCTTGAGGACCTTCTTCAAGTTTGTGTCATTGATGCTTGAGCTGATTAGCTGAGAGGACAAGTACGATGAGGTGGCAGTTGCGTTTGCCATTCCAATCCCAACCATAATAACTGCCAACCCCCTTGTGTCTGCATTTATGCTTGTGGGAACAGATTTGAGGGATGAGACACAAAGGCCATAGTACTTGGTGTTTTTGCATGTGTTCTGGATCAGGGTTGAGTCAGCTTGGATGAGAAAATTAGGGTTTTGGCGAGGAAATGCAACTGTGAGAAGAAAGAGCAAGAAAATAGTAGAAGAACTCATCTGAGAGGATTAATGTAATTTTCTTTGACTCTAGATTTTGCTATGGAGGAAGAAAAAGGGGTGGAAAGCCAGATAAAAGGATTCAAAGGAATTTTAATGTTTTGCTTATTTTTCTATGGTTGCAAATTGCAATGTGAGAGTTCAGAGATGTAGGTGTTTTCACTTTGGGTGTCGAATGAGCTGTGTATATAATTAAAGAGGAAGGGGCACTATTTGACAGGAGGCTATGAAACCATGCTATGCATTGAGGCCTTATTTGGCAGAAACCTAAATGCCAAAACATGAGTCACGGGTCACAGATGAACAACAGTTGAGGCTCTCAATCCAATCTTCTTTTTTGGTAGCGTATGGTACGTGGGAAGGGACGGAATGCAGTGGGATAAGGTGTTCCGTCCTACGTTTGGTGAGTCAAAAACAGTGGAACCCGCTGTCCCACAGAATAAGTTTTGGCTGAATTTTTGTTCCATCTCACCTCCTGGAACGACTCGTTCCACCTTCGTAAAACACAAAATTATAACATTTTTGATAAAAATGCCCCTTATCTTTTTCAATATTTACACCATCTAAAACAAACCCTAATGCATTCTCTTTCGCTGCCTTTCTTTTCCCGAAGCCTTCCTCCTCATCCTCTCCCACAGCCACCGACTGCACCCAGCCAGCAGGCAGCAGCACGGAGCCACTTCCACCCGTAGCCTTCTCTCTTTTCCTCGCACGCCCCCACCCTCCGCCGTCTCTTTTCTCCCTCTCCTCCCACCTGTCCCTGCTGCCTTTCTTCTGCTGCATTGCTTCCTTAGCAACTCCTCTCCCTCACCGCCATACGACATTTCACCACCCCCCCCCCCCCCCCGGGAGGCCGCTTCATCCTTATCACGAAACCCTGGAGCAGGAGATCTATAAATCGATTCGTCGTCCTGGCACCATCTCCAAGGCTAGGACTTACGCCGATGTCAACGTGATCCGACCCAAGGACTACTGGGACTACGAGTCCCTCACTGTCCAATGGGGGTAATAAACTGATGAAATTCTCTTGTTCTTGTTTGGATTGTGAGAAAATTGAGGAAAATCTGGTTTATGGTGGGAAAATTGAATTTTGATGGATAAATGTTTTTGCTTTTTGAATTAATTGTGATTAATGTATAGGGAGCAGGGTGATTACGAGGTGGTGAAGAAGGTTGGGAGAGGAAAGTATAGTGAAGTGTTTGAAGGGGTTTACCGTACCGATAACGAAAAATGTATTATCAAGATTCTCAAACTTGTTAAAAGAAGAAGGTAAGTTCTGAATTGCATTACTTTTACCTTCTTATGTGAAAAAATTGACAATTTGTTGTTCTTATCAGTTGGGTAATTCTATTTGTTTCGTTCTTGCTTCCATGTATGCCGGACTAATATTTCATGTAATCGCTAATTCTGTACTTGTATACGGCTGTTGTTTTCATAGAATTAAGTTTCCTAGAGTGGAATGTTAGTGTTCTTTCATTTATTAGATACCTAATGAATGAGGATAGTGTATTGGAAGAGTTTGAGTGAAATCCTATCATGATTTTTTTCATGAAGTGTCGGTGCAACCTATTCATTGGAAACTGAAAAAAAAAAAAAAAACTTTAATTTGAAGGTTTAACCAACCCCAAGAAACAATTTTGACTGCCCCTGGCATATGAAGTAAAAGTTTTCTTTTGTACAAGAGCTTTGTTTTGAATCATTGCAGTGACGCTTACTTTTCTGTTTGGTTCGAAATGCAGATTAAGAGGGAGATAAAAATATTGCAGAATCTCTGGGGGGGGGTGGGGGGGGGGGGGGGTGGTGTCAAGTCAGACGTGGACTCAAAGGAGGGATGATCTTGGAAGAGAAATATATGATGAACGGAGAGGAAGGAGGGCTTGAAAATTGGTTGAAATAGTAGTTGTTGTAATTGTCTTTTATTGTTTGATGACAGTTTGTTGAGATGATTGTTGTAATTATTTTTTATTGTTTGAAGACTACTGAGATGTAGACATGTATGTAAGCCTACTTCCGGAAAATAGAGACTCATAATTTTTACACTTATACTATATATATTGTTTGAATGTTGCCTCTTCACATCATTGATCCAATAAGCTTCAAACATGTTGAAACTAATCATGGTATTGTTATAAAATATAGAATTCATGGCATAACATATCTTCAGCCATATGCTAGTGTAAAAAAATATATCGTAGATAAGTATATGTGTTCAAAATATGAACAAGTTCAAAAAAAAAAATATATATATATATATATATATATGTTCCGTCCCGTTCCATGTATAAATATTGTACCAAAAAATAGACGGAATAGGGGTAAGTTAATCATTTAATCTTTTGGTTCCGTTCTGTCCAACGAATACCAAATGCAAAACGGAACAATCATCCTGTTTCGTCCTGCGCGTATCAAACATAACATGAAACCTCCATTCCGTCCCATCCCATCCTGTCTGCGTACCAAACGGTACTTTTGAGTACTGGAATGATTTGGTTTTATATTGGGAATCTTGATGAAATGTTTTGGCCAATAAACAATGAAGAAAAAAAGCTTGGAATTTTTTGTGATCCAAAATAATTAATGTATTTTGTCATATTTTGGAAAGAGACCAAATTTTGTTAAAAGATAGATCTTTATCTCCTTATTTATACTTTTTGTCTCTGCCCTCCTTTTTCTTCTTCGTTATTTTCTCTCTCCTCTCCTCATAGGCTCCTCCTTCGTCCTCCTCTCCCTCTTCCTTCCTACCTTCTTTTCTTTCTTTCTTTCTTTTTCTCTCTTCTCTTTCTTCTTCACCACTCTCTCATATATTTATTCTTCATACTTCTCTCTCTCCATCATCTTCTTCTTTTTCATATTGTTTCATATATTTATATGAAACGAATTTACCATCATCATAACATTTTGTTTCAATAATACAATATCATCACCGCATGATATTTTAATTTTGGATTGAGACGTAATATAATGGTAAATCCATTCCTTGTAAATTCCTCTCTTTTTAAAAAAAAATCATTGTTTTGAATATTTATGGATGAGTCATGAGTGAGTGGGTTAGAGATTGAAGGTTAATTATAATTGTAAGGCCATTTAATACTACGGTCTGGTAGTATTCTTCTTTATTTGTAAATGAGAGATCTTAAGTTCGAATCTTATGGATGGCGAATTCGATACCAAATTAGGTTATCCATTGTAAGACTTAGCCAAACTTATCTCTGTACTAAAAAAAAAATAATTTATAATTGGAAGCTGATTGGTAATGGTGGAAACGTGCTCACTAGCTTCCTAAATAATACGGTGAGACTCCTATCTTAACAAACTCGAACATCAGTCAAATGATCTTAATTTAGGAGAAGATTGACTTAACCGTGTTATTAAACGATTCTGTTCATTTTAATACCAAAGATTTATTTGGGACCATGACCAAAACAACACGGTTCAATTGAAGTATACTAGTTAAGCGTTTTCAGTTAAGGTTTAGTGTGTAAAGTTTAAAACAATGTCATTAGAGAAGTCGGATCCGATATTGATACTTACGTATGGTAATTAAAATCCTAATTAGGGTTGAGGGATCTTGTGGATCGCAGACATTAAAAGCGCTCGTAATCATAGCATTTGTTGGTTATTGTACAGATTTTGACTTGTTAATCATGAAAATAAAACGGATTAGCGCTTTTCCATTCTTTTTCTTTCTTTGACTAGGAGTAGATATTCATAGCATACGCATGGATTGGAGTCATTTAACTACGATTACTCCTTTCTTCTGTTTTCAATTATGCAACAGTCCGATTTATCAATGACAAAGGGAGCATAGTAATCCAAAACAAAAAGAGATGGCTAATACGAGCTTTAACTGAAGTCGACGGACAAGTGCTGCTAATTTCTCACCAAGTATATATATGACTCCAAATACCATAGCCTTCAATGATTCAATCATTTGAATTGACCACCTTAATAAGCATATTATGAAACACGCTACCCAACAGACCAAGAAGCAACACAGCAGAAAGTTTGACAACACCCAACTTCTGAAATGGAATATCAACCTAGACTTGACACAACTGATCCAACAGCACCACAGTGCAATAGACAACATAAACGAGTATTGCAGTGCTAAACTCTAAACTTGCACCCAAGTCCATAAAACAAGCAATGGAGCATTTCTTTTCACTATAAAGAAAGACTCAGGTGGACAATCGGCTTTCAAGATTTAAGTTAATATTGCATTCCAACTAATTTAATCAATAAACTTCCCGAACAAAGCTGCAGATGTTTTAGATTTTTTCCCGTACACTCTTCTTTAACTGTTGCCAATGATTGCTTCCAAAATGTATGTGCCGGTCTCAAAAAGCTTCGCTGTGAAATGTCTATACCAGCTAAGCCACTGTTTCAGCGCTTATAGAACACTAATTCTCGGCTACAATTGTTTTTGATAGCTTCCTCCAATTTCTCAATACGGTCAAAATCAACTTGGTAAGTAACCATGGTGATACCATCTTTACCAGTCTCATAATCTTGCTTGATGTCTTCAACGTGAAAAGATTGTAGCTGTAAACATCGCATCTTAATATAAGATATGGATACACTTTAGAAATTTGACCATCAAAATGCAAAAGGGAGAGTTATCATAGTGCATCCAAACCAGCTCACCTGATGGTATAGAACGCCCAAAAGATCAAAGGGAACCTCGACCCCCATTCTTACCTAGAAGAGAGAAAGGATAAAATCATATAATTAAACGTTCTAATGATACAGAAAATGAAATGATTTACGGGTGCAAAAAAATAATACAGACTTAACTCAAATTAATTGAAACTTATTCGGACATTTGTGAGCTTTGGTCCCAAGGTTTTGAAGTGAAAGTCTACGAGTCCCAAATATGTGGCAAAGGAATAAAACCCGCGTTCATTTTATTATACCGATAAAAGTAGATTGCGACCAAGAATGGACGAGTATAGGGAAGTTCTTTCCTTTCCTGGTCCCGTTGCTTTCTGAAGCAGTAATTAAACAGGACATCTTGCATAAAAGAAAAAGGAGCTAATACCCTTGATTTCACAAGACAAGTTGGGGCATTTTTCAAGCATTCAGAGGCAACTCCTCCGTAAGCCCTGACGAGTCCTCCGGTTCCCAATTTAATACCACCAAAATATCTATAAAAATAGAATCAAATACAACACTCAATGGAAAGAGCAATAGCAATAAGCGTAAAGCAGACAACAGAGAACAATGTGCACACTTTGAAGAACAAATTCGTAAAACAAACGGAAGCGAATGCATATCATTGAAGAAAGAAATGCAGTTACCTGATGACAACCACCATAACTCTGTCAATTCCTGAAGATTCAATAGCAGAATGGATTGGTTTTCCGGCCGTTCCGGAAGGTTCACCGTCATCATTAGACCGGAATTGATCTCCAACCTGATCGGTACCTCATTTGATTAATTAAAAAAACAATACAAACAGATTACCAAATAACAAGCAAAGAAAAAGAAATGGACGATTTCAAAACCCAAACCCTAACCTTGTACGCCCAGCAATTGTGAGTAGCGCGTTGCTCTCGTACCTAAAGCACCAAAACTTCATTTGCCACGGTTTTTCCTTTTGTGACGAAATCAAAGAACAAAAGTAGAATTAGCTTACCTGGGATAGGAACGATTGAGCGGATTGTTCGTCGGAGATGGGACCAGCGACGGCGATGAATTTGCTCTTCTTGATCTCTTTTTCGAATCTCACTATCTCCTTGATGCCCGTATACGCGCCGCCTCCACCACTCCTGTTGCTATTGCTGCTGGTTGCGGCGGCGGTGGTGACCATGGCTTTATTGGCTCCGGTGGCGACGCAGCAGCCTACGCCTGCAATTGAAACGAAGATCCGAATGCCTTGGTGGAACTTGATCGGCGCTACCTTCTGGTAGTATTTCTGGAAACTGAGATTGAAATTACGTGGCGTTATTGCTGCTACTGGCATTTGTCTTACCCAAACCCAAACACTGCTTTCTTCTTCTGCTAACATGTGTATTGGGCCTTTTGGGTTGTGGTGGAAACCTTTAATGCCCGGTGTCGTTTCGCTTGGCGCTTAATCTTTTCCTTCCTTTATCTTCATGACCATGTTCTATCGCATTAGATGCATTTGTTTAACCGAAGTATCTCGGACTGAATTAATTTTAAGAACTAAATTGAATTGGATTAGAATAAACTAAGCTGAACTTAGTGAAGTATTTGGTCTAGTCTCCAACTAAAAGTAGATAACAAAATTTTTTTTTTTCCCCAAAAAAAGAAAAAAATAAATAAATAAAACTCTCTATGTCTCTCCCTTTTCTTTGGGCAAACTCTCTATCCTCCTTTTTCTCCATCTCTTTCATTTTCCTTTCTCGTCCAACTCCTCCTCCCCCACCCTCTCACCCTCTTCATTTCTTCTCACAACTTCATAATCCACTGTATATCTTCATAATCGACACCATTTTCCTATGTAATTGGCTCGAAGGTGAAAGATAAAAAAAGGTCTGCGATCAGGGATTTTTATGTTTTCTGGGGTTTGTGCTCCACATCAATCTCATCGTTGATTCAAGCTCATCCCACAATATTTTTTTTTTTCTAGGTTCAAATTTTTCTAGGTTTTCTGGTTGTTGAAAGCGAGGAAGAAGGAGATGGGAAGGGCAAAGTGGAGCAGAGATAGCAAAAGACCCGTCTTTGCCGTTGTTCGGGTCAACCCAGATGCCAAAAAGGCGATGGGTTTGTGGGATGATGGAGATCCACGACAACCGTTTCTTATTTGGTCATTGGAGAAGAAGGGCTGATGCTGCTCATGTGGGTCACTGTTATGATCCAATTCTGTGATTGCTTTGATCACAAGGAAGAAGACGAAAATGCAAATGGGAAAAAGTAGTTTTGATAGGAGCATATTTATGTTACTTAGTTATGTTGTTTCCTTGCATTTAGTTAGCTAAGTACTACTTATTATAGTGTTTTAAGCCATTTTCATGTGTTTGTAGGTCCTAATGACAAAGTTGGCAAGAAAAGACAATTTTGAGCCTTTTAGAGCAGTTTTGGGCTTATTATGGATAGCTTGTATATGGAGCAAGGTGGATGGACGAATTTGGAGTCAAAAGAGGCTAGGAACATGCTACAAATCAGAAAAGACAAGTTCAAGACAAAGAAGATAAGGAAAGAGCAAGAAATATGGAAACTTATCCTAACAACCTTATCTTATACAAACCTTATCCTATCTTATCCTAACCTAATCTTGTTCCACCTTAATTCTAGCTGCAAGTGGACCTAAATACATGATTTCTAGAAGCCTTATCTGATCCTAAAAGAGTGCCGCACCCTTCTGATGCGAGAATTATACGCACACAAATTAAACCCTCTTTTTGACAATTGTAGTATAAGTATAAGTAGGGATCGTTCTGGACCGGGGATTAGGAGGGATTGCAAATCTCTTGGAAACTGACTCAAAAACGTAAAATAAAGTTTAAAACACTATACTAGACTCAAAGAATGCAAAACTAAACTTTAAATCACTAAGACAAACCAAAGACTCAAAATGCTTTAAAACATAAACTAAATTGAACAATAAGGAAAAAGGGGGGAAGAGTTTTGATTTGACGAAAATTGAAATAACAAAACAAGTTAATAAACTAAGCAGAATGTAAATGTGAATATGGATGATGGAATAAATGGAATGAAGGCTAGCTAAGGGGTTCTTCTCCACACATGTTATACTTGCATACAAGATTGATTCTCAGTTGGTCTTTCGATAAATTATGAAACTCAACACTCCGGGTTAATTAGGTCCGCTTAAATTAACCGTCAAGTTTTCCTTAAGTTAATGAATTGGATGGGTTTGCGCAACGCAATTCACAACATTCTCCAAAAGTCCTTTACGTGAACAGCACAATAAAGATACAATCAAAGATCATTAAGCATTATGAAAACTATAAGTGTTGACGAGGCCTTCGTTACTATGGAATACGCATGAAACTAGTGCCAAGAATTCATTTAACGCGATTGTTTATAAGCAACCTCCACTACTTGTGAATATAAGTTCATAACGATTAGGTGAAATTCACTTATATTCTAGCGTCATATTTATGCATGAAAATTAAGCGCGCATTCTTAATAAACATTCATAAATAAATTATCAATCAAACGGTTAAACACATTGAATCCACAACTTATGAAATTCCAACGAAAGTTAATCAATTCATATTGCAAATATAAACATAGTTTCGAATCACCCCCTAGCTAAAGGGGGGTTTATTTCCTCATAACTTTGAAATTAAAGAAACACCTAAACATTCCAACAACTCAAACTTGAATTGTATGAACGTTTAGGCACTCTTCTCTTCCATTCCTCATACGTACAAAACAAAGAGAATTGAATTTAAACTTTGAAATCAAAGAAACACCTAAACATTCCAACAACTCAAACTTGAATTGTATGAACGTTTAGGCACTCTTCTCTTCCTCGTTGTTGTAGCACAAGGTCTAAGGTGAGGTTTGGGGGATTATGGAAATGGATGAGGAGTGGTGTAGAAGTGGAAGGGAAATGGAAAAATGGTGTTTGGATTATAAGGGGAGAGATGGGAAGCTCACGGCTAGGGAAGGGAGAATGTGTTTGTAATGTGTTGTGTATGAAATTGAGATGTCAATTGAATGAATGAATGCAAGGGTATTTATAGGAGTAGTGAAGGGAACATATGGCTATGTCATTTGTAGGTGAAGTAGGTGGATGTTGTAGGTGAAGTGGATGTTGTAGGTGAAGTGGGTGGATGTTGTAGGTGAAGTAGGTGGATGTTGTAGGTGAAGTGGGTGGATGTTGTAGGTGAAGTAGGTGGATGTTGTAGGTGAAGTGGATGTTGTAGGTGAAGTAGGTGGATGTTATGTTAAGTGATAAGTGATAAGTGATATGATATGTGGTGATGATAAGTGATAAGTGCATGTGGGTTAACTAATTAAGGAAATGCATGTGCAATGACAATGTGTTAGAATGGATGTGTGTTATGCATGGCATGATTGGGATTAGGAAAGGTTTAAATGTCCTAAAACTAAAGAGAACAAGGTTCCAACACTTTGGCTCCAATTAGGTCTTCAATTTCGTCCAACACTTTGGCTTCAAGCATAAGCTATCCGTCCTTAGCCCAAAAGTGCTCCAAAAGTCTCCAAAATGCATCTTTTTGCTCCTTTAGCCCTTTGGACCTACAAACACACGAAAATAGCTTAAAGTACTAAAATAACTAAAGAAACATAACGTAAATGTACGAGAACAAGCCATTTAAGTCGCATAAATATGCTCCTATCAAATACCCCCACACTTAGCTTTTGCTAGTCCTCGAGCAAAACAGAAAAACAAAACAAAAAGAACAAAACACAACCTACACCTTCCAACAATCGTATCAGGGACTTCCAATGCACATGACAAGTTAAAAATCATTATTCTCACAGATTTGAGCCATCTTTACACTTAAGTACATTCTTAATCATAGTCACCACATACTAGTTCACAATTAAGCAATTAAAACACATTTCAAATGTAGTAACATGCCTTTAGAGAATTCCCTCAATTTCTTACTAGATGTACTCTCGTTTTTCACACAGATTTTCTGACTACACACCCTACACTAGGTATATGTGAGAAGATTGATGTAAACATGTAGACGAACACTCACATATGTTATAATAAGGAAAGCATTTTCTGGAGTTAATAAGCATGTTTAGATATGATCTCATGAATGGAATGCTACTACTTAGACGCGAGAACCAGTGACACCATAAGCTCATACCAAGTTCAAACTCCACAATTGAAATACATAACACTCAATATAGAAGTCAAAGGGTAGTAACGGGGCTAGGGTATTGGCTAACAATGAAAGGTGAAGGATAAACAAACATTCTTAAAGCAATAGTGAGCAAAGTATTGAATTAGACACTTAGAATTCCCTTAAGAACGCAGAAGTCAACTTTGAACACCCAAGGGAAAATCACACAAAACTTAGGGCCATATTCAACTTTTTGGACCCTTTCTTCAACCATCAACGCTCGTGAGTTCATTCTTACTTATTTTCACTCTTTTTTTTTTTTTTTTTTCTTTTCTTCTTTTTCTTTTGAATCTCAAAACATACATATAAACGTAAGAACAAACTTTTACTCCCCCACACTCATTTTCTTGCATAATGTAACTCAAAAGGAATTCATTTAAGTCATGCTCACTAAACTTTAAGAACAAGGGTATAGGAAAGTCCTACTCTAAGCTAGGTAAGGGGTGATGTGGGTAAACAAGGAATAAAGGCAAAACGAGGCTCAACGGGGTTAAAACTTACAACATATACGAAGTATGGGAAGTAAGGCTATTTGGCTATGGTGGTGGTCACTACACAACTTCTTCTTGAATATGTGTTATGCAAATCAATAACATGCTTTGAATGAAATGGGCATGAGTTCTAGCATTTGGAACTATATGATGAAACGCCTTCTAAGTAGTAACCAAGCAAAGAATAATGAGATCATGCAATGACTTTAGAAAACAAGAAATCACAGATTATACTCTCCAAAGAACGTTATAGGCTCAAGTCTCTCAGGGTTGTAGCGTTTGTTTGAGTTCCTTCCTTCAAGCATGTTACAAAAACGAATTTTTTTCTTTTATGATTGCATGTGAAGTCATACATTATAACCATAACCAAGCATATACCAAGAGTAAATCAAACTTTTCTCTATGTTTATAACTCTTTCTAACCGTCATGCAATTATAAACCAAATCCTTATCATTGTGTTGGAAGGTACCCTAAGACACAAACACACAAAAACGACTCAAAACACTCTTTTTAGGGTTTTTAAAACAAGTTTTTCAAATTTTTATGTGATTTTCGGAGTTATAAAACAAAACACACTAAAACACTCTAAAACAACTTAAAAACACCTTAAAACAGCAAGGAACAACATTTGAAGTTATGGGTGATAAAATCCCACGAATTTGCATTAAATAAACTTAGTTACCCCCCCACACTTAAATCAAACATTGTCCTCAATGTTTTAAGCATATGGTTCACACAAAACATAAGTAAACACAAAAAACATTTAAACATACTAAACATGGCAGAATGTAATTAACAAAGAGAAGAGTTTAGGGACGCAAATCTGGTTATGGAGTGTAAATTCCCTCTTCTCCTTGGTGATTGCATTGAGGCTTTGATCTTTGTGATTCCACAGGCTTACTCTTGAACTGGTTTCCGCCCATCGTTGATTTTCCTTTGTGCTACTCTTGAACTGGGCAGCAGGATTCCTTTTAGGGTCTCCCCCGAAGGTCTGAGCTTCCTCCTGTTATCTGTTTCTTTGTTCAATCTTTGCAGGAGTGGTCCCTTCTCTGGAAGTGTATCAACCGTTGAAGATGACTACTCGAGAGCAACGCTAGGTAAGCAATCAGGAATAGATTCCGGGCAGTTGGCTCCAGATCGGTAGACTGACTCCAAGTGCCGGCTGATTACTTCTTTTACTTTGCCATGCAAGTAAGAACAAGGACAAAGAAAAAGACAGGGAAAGAGCATGATATGAGATATTTTTGCTTTTGACCTTGATGATATGAGATACCTTTGCTTTGAAGAAACGGTGAATGAATCAGCACATGCTTCAATCCGCCGTTTCCTCCTGGGTCATATGTACTCCAGGCATCTGGTATCATCTTTGGGGAAGAAGAAAGAATTGAGTATTTCGAAAGGCTTTGCTTGGAGTGCGCCCTCAGAGGTGAGGGAGAGTTGGGCATTTTCTTCAGGTTTGCCCTGCCATAAAAGACGAAGGTCGACATATATAGAGATAATATCAAGTGGTGGTACTTTTTACCCTTGTCGACAAACGTTTTGATCCCGCAAATCCGGCTTTTTGAAATAGTGGCGCCGCTTCGATCTTTGAATACGCCTCTTCGATTTCTGAGCAGGCGCCCCTTCGATTTCTGAACGACGCCCCTTCGCTTTCTGAACGACACGTGGTAGTGCAGATGCGGCTCCTTTTGACAAAGCTGCACACGTCTTCTGAAAAGCAGAGAAAGCGTCGCCGAACTTTGCGCTTTGTCGGCTAAAGATGTGTAGTTGCGATGATGGCCTCCACGTGTTTTCAGCTTTGTCAGAAATCTTTTGACAAAGTTGAACGCGTCTTCTGAAAAGCAGAGAACGCGTCGCCTAAATTACGCCGGAAATTCCGGCTTTTCGAATTGGTGGACGCGTCGCCTTGGCTTCTTATAGAGCTATCGATCACCACAACAAACACACTCTGAAGAATTCCCATTCTTGAAAATCGACTCCGGCCCTTTGAGAATTAACTCCATCCACCCCATCTCTTTGAACACTTTTGAAAAATGGCAAACCCATCGAACCTTAGCTTAGAATTGAGTCTCAGCAGTGATACGGCCGCGCCGCGTCAAGGTAACGTATGGCGCCCTTCTTTCTTATCTTCTAACGGTCCTCTTTCAGGTGAAGACTCTGTGATGCAGGACGCCACAACAGCTACAATAGTAGCTAGGAACCTCCTTACTCCAAAAGATAGTAGGCTGCTGTCAGGACGGTCCGATGAGTTGGCCGTTCAAGAATCCCTCGCACTTAGTGTTCAGTGTGCGAGTTCTGTGTCCAACATGGGCCAACGCCTGCTTGCCCGCTCCCGTCAGGTGGAATCTTTGATGGCAGAGGTGGAAAGTCTCAAGCAGGAGATCAAACTGCTTAAGTACGAGAATAGAAGTTTGCACGTGCTTGCCAACAACTATTCGACGGGTATGAAGAGGAAGCTTGATGAGCTACAAGAATCCAATGGTCGGATGCAAAGTGACCGTCAAACTGACCGTCAAAGGCTTGCGGCTTACTTCCAGAGGCACATTTTTCCGGGCTCATCCAGCGTTTGGCCAAGTATTGAGGCCTCTTCTTTGATGCCTCCCGCTCCGATACCTTCCGCCCCGATGCCTTCCGCCTCGATGCCTTCTGCTCCGATGCCTTCCGCATCTATGCCTCCTGCTTATAGAGTTTTGCCCAGTAGTGGGGCTTCAAGTAAATGCCCTTTGTGAAGCTCCATCATTCTGCCATGTTTTTTTTTTTTTTTTTTTTTTTTTTTTTTTTTTTTTTTATAAATAAAATCAAACGGCATGGAATTGGTCCTTGAATGGAAGGTGATACTTGAAGTGAACCGGCATTGGTTCAAATTCTAAAGTGGGTGCCTGGATCATTAACCACATGTTAGTATAAAAGAAAATTGAAATTCGGGGAGGCGGCTTACCTGTGTGCTCCAAAATGAACTCCAAAATAAACACCCCTTCGAAAGTTATGACTTGTCCCGTGTCATAAAATCCAACTTCCTTGGGAATTGTGGTTTCAAATATGTCCTCTTTGATGCCTTCTACATCTTCTCCAGCCACTACCTTCTCTTGAATCATTCTTCTTGGTGTACAAAGTCCTTTGAAGAATTCAACACCATCTAAAACTTGCTGTGTTGCACCAAGAATTTGAATAGCATTTTGCACCTTTGGGAAGGCTTCCACGATGTCCTTTTTACTCTCTTCTTGGTTGGGAATCAAAAACCTGCTAGGAAAAGGGACATTGGGTGGAATAACATCAGAATAACATGGAATTGGGACGTCCTTACTGGTGGTGGGTGGTTTAGAGGGCTTAGGGGGCTGCGGCAAGGGTTGTTCTACCCTTGCCGTGTGCATGTCTTCTTCCTCCTCCTCAATTAGCAGCTCTTCATCCACTTCTAGGCTATGTTTGGACATTTTTAGGTCAGCTCCAACCTCCATAGCACTTCCCAAAGTGATAGCATTATGGATTTCAAAATCTTCCTTCGAGTTTTCAATAGTTGAGTTGGAGAGTTCACTTTGCT